>NC_046156.1:76062960-76295376 GCF_011064425.1 Rattus rattus | reverse complement strand
AAGGGACCAACCAGATAAACAGGTCTCTGCACCCAAATCCCGTGGGAGGGAGAGCTAAACCTTCAGAGAGGCGGACACGCCTGGGAAACCAGAAGAGACTGCACGCTGCACACAGTTCTGACCCCAGAGGAAAACAAAAGCTCTCTGGAACCCGGGTGCACGGAACCTCCCGGGAAGGGCGGCGCAGATCTTCCTGGTTGCTGAGGCCTCGGAGAGCCTCATAGGCAACACCTCATGAGCAAACTTGGAGCCTGGGCACTACAGGTAAGACAAACTTTTCTGCTACAAACGACTTGCCTGGTGAACTCCAAGACACAGGCTCACAGGAACAGCTGAAGACCCAGAGAGGAAAAACTACACGCCCAAAAGCAGAACACTCTGTCCCCATAACTGGCTGAAAGAAACAGGAAAACAGGTCTACAGCACTCCTGAAACACAGGCTTATAAGACAGTCTAGCCACTGTCAGAAATAGCAGAACAAAGTAACACTAGAGATAATCTGATGGCAGAGGCAAGCGAGGAACCCAAGCAACAGAAACCAAGACTACATGGCGTCATCGGAGCCCACCTCCCACCAAAGCAAAACACGGAATATCCAAACACCAGAAAAGCAAGATCTAGTTTCAAAATCATATTTGATCATGATGTTGGAGGACATCAAGAAAGACATGAAGAACTCCCTTAGAGAAACACAGGAAAACATAAATAAACAAGTAGAAGCCTACAGAGAGGAATCGCAAAAATTCCTAAAAGAATTCCAGGAAAACATAAATAAACAAGTAGAAGCCCATAGAGAGGAGTCACAAAATCCCTGAAAGAATTCCAGGAAAACACAATCAAACAGTTGAAGGAATTAAAAATGGAAATAGAAGCAATCAAGAAAGAACACATGGAAACAACCTGGATATAGAAAACCAAAAGAAGAGACAAGGAGCTGTAGATACAAGCTTCACCAACAGAATACAAGAGATGGAAGAGAGAATCTCAGGGGCAGAAGATTCCATAGAAATCATTGACTCAACTGTCAAAGATAATGTAAAGCAGAAAAAGCTACTGGTCCATGGGGCTGGGGATTTAGCTCAGTGGTAGAGCGCTTACCTAGGAAGCGCAAGGCCCTGGGTTCGGCCCCCAGCTCCGAAAAAAAGAACAAAAAAAAAAAAAAAAAAAAAAGCTACTGGTCCAAAACATACAGGAAATCCAGGACTCAATGAGAAGATCAAACCTAAGGATAATAGGTATAGAAGAGAGTGAAGACTCCCAGCTCAAAGGACCAGTAAATATCTTCAACAAAATCATAGAAGAAAACTTCCCTAACCTAAAAAAAGAGATACCCATATGCATACAAGAAGCCTACAGAACTCCAAATAGATTGGACCAGAAAAGAAACACCTCCCGTCACATAATAGTCAAAACACCAAACGCACAAAATAAAGAAAGAATATTAAAAGCAGTAAGGGAAAAAGGTCAAGTAACATATAAAGGCAGACCTATCAGAATCACAACAGACTTTTCGCCAGAAACTATGAAGGCCAGAAGATCCTGGACTGATGTCATACAGACCCTAAGAGAACACAAATGCCAGCCCAGGTTACTGTATCCTGCAAAACTCTCAATCAACATAGATGGAGAAACCAAGATATTCCATGACAAAACCAAATTTACACAATATCTTTCTACAAATCCAGCACTACAAAGGATAATAAATGGTAAAGCCCAACATAAGGAGGCAAGCTATACCCTAGAAGAAGCAAGAAACTAATCGTCTTGGCAACAAAACAAAGAGAAGAAAAGCACACAAACATAACCTCACATCCAAATATGAATACAACCGGAAGCAATAATCACTATTCCTTAATATCTCTCAACATCAGTGGCCTCAACTCCCCAATAAAAAGACATAGATTAACAAACTGGATACGCAACGAGGACCCTGCATTCTGCTGCCTACAGGAAACACACCTCAGAGACAAAGACAGACACTACCTCAGAATGAAAGGCTGGAAAACAACTTTCCAAGCAAATGGTCAGAAGAAGCAAGCTGGAGTAGCCATTCTAATATCAGATAAAATCAATTTTCAACTAAAAGTCATCAAAAAAGATAAGGAAGGACACTTCATATTCATTAAAGGAAAAATACACCAAGATGAACTCTCAATCCTAAATATCTATGCCCAAAATACAAGGGCACCTACATATGTAAAAAGAAACCTTACTAAAGCTCAAAACACATTACACCTCACAATAATAGTAGGAGATTTCAACACCCACTCTCATCAATGGACAGATCATGGAAACAGAAATTAAACAGAGACGAGAAAGACTAAGAGAAGTCATGAGCCAAATGGACTTAACAGATATTTATAGAACATTCTATCCTAAAGCAAAAGGATATACCTTCTTCTCAGCTCCTCATGGTACTTTCTCCAAAATTGACCATATAATTAAAAAAAAACGGGCCTCAACAGGTACAGAAAGATAGAAATAATCCCATGCGTGCTATCAGACCACCACGGCCGAAAACTGGTCTTCAATAACAATAAGGGAAGAATGCCCACATATACGTGGAAATTGAACAATGCTCTACTCAATGATAACCTGGTCACGGAAGAAATAAAGAAAGAAATTAAAGACTTTTTAGAATTTAATGAAAATGAAGGTACAATATACCCAAACTTATGGGACACAATGAAAGCTGTGCTAAGAGGAAAACTCATAGCGCTGAGTGCCTGCAGAAAGAAACAGGAAAGAGCATATGTCAGCAGCTTGACAGCACACCTAAAAGCTCTAGAACAAAAAGAAGCAAATACACCCAGGAGGAGTAGAAGGCAGGAAATAATCAAACTCAGAGCTGAAATCAACCAAGTAGAAACAAAAAGGACCATAGAAAGAATCAACAGAACCAAAAGTTGGTTCTTTGAGAAAATCAACAAGATAGATAAACCCTTAGCCAGACTAACGAGAGGACACAGAGAGTGTGTACAAATTAACAAAATCAGAAATGAAAAGGGAGACATAACTACAGATTCAGAGGAAATTCAAAAAATCATCAGATCTTACTATAAAAGCCTATATTCAACAAAACTTGAAAATCTGCAGGAAATGGACAATTTCCTAGACAGATACCAGGTACCGAAGTTAAATCAGGAACAGATAAACCAGTTAAACAACCCCATAACTCCTAAGGAAATAGAAGAAGTCATTAAAGGTCTCCCAACCAAAAAGAGCCCAGGTCCAGACGGGTTTAGTGCAGAATTCTATCAGACCTTCATAGAAGACCTCGTACCAATATTATTCAAACTATTCCACAAAATTGAAACAGATGGAGCACTACGGAATTCCTTCTATGAAGCCACAGTTACTCTTATACCTAAACCACACAAAGACCCAACAAAGAAAGAGAACTTCAGACCAATTTCCCTTATGAATATCGATGTAAAAATACTCAATAAAATTCTGGCAAACCGAATCCAAGAGCACATCAAAACAATCATCCACCATGATCAAGTAGGCTTCATCCCAGGCATGCAGGGATGGTTTAATATCTGGAAAACCATCAACGTGATCCATTATATAAACAAACTGAAAGAACAAAACCACATGATCATTTCATTAGATGCTGAGAAAGCATTTGACAAAATTCAACACCCCTTCATGATAAAAGTCCTGGAAAGAATAGGAATCCAAGGCCCATACCTAAACATAGTAAAAGCCATATACAGCAAACCAGTGGCTAACATTAAACTAAATGGAGAGAAACTTGAAGCAATCCCACTAAAATCAGGGACTAGACAAGGCTGCCCACTCTCTCCCTACTTATTCAATATAGTCCTTGAAGTTCTAGCCAGAGCAATCAGACAACAAAAGGAGGTCAAGGGGATACAGATTGGAAAAGAAGAAGTCAAAATATCACTATTTGCAGATGATATGATAGTATATTTAAGTGATCCCAAAAGTTCCACCAGAGAACTACTAAAGCTGATAAACACCTTCAGCAAAGTGGCTGGGTATAAAATTAACTCATATAAATCAATAGCCTTCCTCTACACAAAAGAGAAACAAGCCGAGAAAGAAATTAGGGAAACGACACCCTTCATAATAGACCCAAATAATATAAAGTACCTCGGTGTGACTTTAACCAAGCAAGGGAAAGATCTGTACAATAAGAACTTCAAGACTCTGAAGAAAGAAATTGAAGAAGATCTCAGAAGATGGAAAGATCTCCCATGCTCATGGATTGGCAGGATTAATATAGTGAAAATGGCCATTCTGCCAAAAGCGATCTACAGATTCAATGCAATCCCCATCAAAATACCAATCCAATTCTTCAAAGAGTTAGACAGAACAATTTGCAAATTCATCTGGAATAACAAAAAACCCAGGATACCTAAAACTATCCTCAACAATAAAAGGACTTCGGGGGAATCACTATCCCAGAACTCAAGCAGTATTACAGAGCAATAGTGATAAAAACTGCATGGTATTGGTACAGAGACAGACAGATAGACCAATGGAACAGAATTGAAGACCCAGAAATGAACCCACACACCTATGGGCACTTGATTTTTGACAAAGGAGCCAAAACCATCCAATGGAAAAAAGATAGCATTTTCAGCAAATGGTGCTGGTTCACCTGGAGGTCAACATGTAGAAGAATGCAGATCGATCCATGCTTATCACCCTGTACAAAGCTTAAGTCCAAGTGGATCAAGGACCTCCACATCAAACCAGATACACTCAAACTAATAGAAGAAAAACTAGGGAAGCATTTGGAACACATGGGCACTGGAAAAAATTTCCTGAACAAAACACCCATGGCTTATGCTCTAAGATCAAGAATCGACAAATGGGATCTCATAAAACTGCAAAGCTTCTGTAAGGCAAAGGACACTGTGGTTAGGACAAAACGGCAACCAACAGATTGGGAAAAGATCTTTACCAATCCTACAACAGATACAGGGCTTATATTCAAAATATACAAAGAACTCAAGAAGTTAGACAGCAGGGAGACAAATAACCCTATTAAAAAATGGGGTTCAGAGCTAAACAAAGAATTCACAGCTGAGGAATGCCAAATGGCCAAGAAACAACTAAAGAAATGTTCAACATCGTTAGTCATAAGGGAAATGCAAATCAAAACAACCCTGAGATTTCACCTCACACCAGTGAGGCTAAGATCAAAATCTCAGGTGACAGCAAATGCTGGCGAGGATGTGGAGAAAGGGGAACACTCCTCCATTGTTGGTGGGATTGCAGACTGGTACAACCATTCTGGAAATCAGTGTGGAGGTTCCTCAGAAAATTGGACATTGAACTGCCTGAGGATCCAGCTATACCTCTCCTGGGCATATACCCAAAAGATGCCTAAATATAAAAAAGACACTATGTTCCACTATGTTCATCGTAGCCTTATTTATAATAGCCAGAAGCTGGAAAGAACCCAGATGCCCTTCAACAGAGGAATGGATACAGAAAATGTGGTACATCTACACAATGGAATATTACTCAGCTATCAAAAAAAAAAACAATGACTTTATGAAATTGTAGGCAAATGGTTGGAACTGGAAAATATCATCCTGAGTGAGCTAACCCAATCACAGAAAGACATACATGGTATGTACTCATTGATAAAGTGGCTATTAGCCCAAATGCTTGAATTACCTAGATGCCTAGAACAAATGAAACTCAAGACGGATGATCAAAATGTGAATGCAGATCGCTCCTGAGAGACACAGCCAGAATACAGCAAATACAGAGGCGTATGCCAGCAGGAAACCACTGAACTGAGAACAGGACCCCTGTTGAAGGAATCAGAGAAAGAACTGGAAGAGCTTGAAGGAGCTCGAGACCCCATATGTACAACAATGCCAACCAACTAGAGCTTCCAGGGACTAAGCCACTACCCAAAAGACTATACATGGACTGACCCTGGACTCTGACCTCGAGGTAGCAATGAATATCCTAGTAAGAGCACCAGTGGAAGGGGAAGCCCTGGGTCCTGCTAAGACTGAACCCCAGTGAACTAGACTGTTGGGGAGAGGGCAGCAATGGGGGAGGGTTGGGAGGAACACCATAAGGAAGGGGAGGGGAGAGGGGATGTTTGCAGGAAACCAGGGGAAAGGAATAACACTCGAAATGTATATAAAAATACTCAAGTTAATAATAATAAAAAATAAAAAAAATAAATAAAACACCTTAATAAAAAAAAAAAAAAAAAAAAAGGATATAAGTCAAGTTAAAAAAAAAAAGCATCTAGTATCCAGGAAGTAAAATAGATAGATTCATTTCAATGCATCCAGACACAATATTATACTGTACACCTATTTAGAATTCTGACAGCCAGAAGTATAGATAATAAATGCTAGTTTTTTCATAATTGGTCTCAAAAGAAATAGAAAATTAATAATGTCGGTTGAGAGGGGAAGAAGGAACAACTGTTTTCATAGATTTATTGAATGTTTAGAGGGAGTCTAGGATGATGAATTTTATTTGCACATATATGCAAGTATGGAGATTCATAATTTTTGTAGTTTTCTTCATAGTGATTTTTTTTTATTTCCTTTTGGCCTGTTATGATTAAAACCATAAATTTTTAGCCCTTGTTCTCATTTACAGTCTATATTTTTATTTATTATATTTTAAATTGTACATGATTTTATTCCATAAAAGAATTTGACCTATAACTGAAACTCATTAATTCCTCAATGGGCTTAATGTGGGTCATCAAATGGTAGTTAGGAAACAATGTTTTACAACTCTAAGCAAACTTTCATGTTTAGTGTTGAAATTATGAGCCGTAAATCAACATCATGTTCATATTTGGTCACTGAATGGAATATAGAACCTGGATCTACCTAACCTTGTAAATTAGAATTTCCATTTTAATGATTTGAAGTAGCCCTATGCATAATAAAGTTTGAAAATTATTTGTTTGTTTGAACCACCAGCTTTTTTTATTTTTCCAGAAGAATTTATTTTCAGAGAAAGTAAAATTCAGTTTCAAGACAAAATTAAATCTCACACTTCTTTTTTTAAATATTTATTATATAAACTGTAGCTGTCTTCAGACAAACCGGAAGAGGGCATCAGATCTCATTATAGATGGTTGTGAGCCACCATGTGGTTGCTGGGATTTGAACTCAAGACTTCTGGAAGAGCAGTCAGTGCTCTTAACCACTGAACCATCTCTCCAGTCCAACTTCACACTTCTTTAAACAAGGGTTTTTGTTTTGAGCCTATGAACAATGGAAAACACTAATATTTACATTATGTTTCATAACAGTAGTATGGTATCAGCATAATTATAATTATGATGTAGCAAAGAAATTTTGTTTGATGATCAGCAGAACATATGTAATTGTATAAAAGTGACTCAGCATTGTGGTTAAGAACCACTACTCTATAGTAAAATTTATCTCATATATTTATTTATTATATATAATTTTATACATACAATTATTATGTTATATAGGGTATATACTATTTTATATATTGAATATTATATCCATAATTATTTTAGGAAATCTAAAACAATCATTTTTAAAAGTTATAAACTACACTGATGTGACTGAAACCCACATTCAACACATCTCAATAACTGAATGTATGTTTAGAATGATCTTTCTGAAGATGTGGAACATCATATTACCTTTTCTTTTTAAATTAAAAATAGATTTTCATTCACACAATATAATTTGATTATGATTTCCTCTTGCCCCAACTTCTCCTGATCCAATTGGCTTCTATACTTACCTAGACCCATACCAATGATTTTTCTCTCTCATACAAAAAAATAAAAAATAAAAAAAGACAGCCAGTGGTGGTGGTACAAGCCTTTAATTTTAGTGCTTGGGAAAAAGGGGCAGGTAGATATTAGAGTTGTAGGCCACCCTGGTCTACAGAGTGAGTCCAGGACAGTCAGGGATATATATATAGAGAGAGAATCCCTGGTTTAAAAAAACAAAAATGAACAAGCAAACAAAATACACCAGAAAAAACACCATGCATCTTAATAATGCTACTAATAAAAATAATAAATAAAAAATAATAAATAAAGACAAACATTAGAGAAAACAAACTAACAAACATAAAAAGCTATAAACAAAAGCATTGAGATACACATATAAGGCATAAAAACAAAATAGTACAACATATAAGCAAAATATCTGTAACAGAATGAAAGGTGTGTATGCTGGCCACGGGCAAGGGGCTGACAAAGCATAAGATTGTAAGATAAAAACCCTTCAAAAGTAACATTGGGTGTATTCTGTGTTAACCATTTATTGCTGACTATATGCCTTTTCCTTAAGTGTAGTTTGTTTATCCAGTGATACTCACCTGGGGTTAATTAAATTTTCCTTTGTGAGCAGTTTTCAATTAGCAATAACTTCTAAGTTAGGGATGGAGGCTTGAAACTACTTCTGCCCATTGTTGGAACACTGTTTCAGACCTGTGTAGTCCCTTGTGAATGTTCTTACAGTATCTGTGAGTTCATATGTACATCTATCCTTTTGTGTCTAGAAGGCCTTGTTTCCTCAGTGGCTTCCATTCTCACTGACTCTTATAGTATTTCTGCCTCCTCTTCTGCAGGGGTTCCTGAACCCTGAGGAGAGGAATTTCATGGAGATATCACATTAGGACAGAGGGTTCCACAGTCTCTTACTCTTCTGTACTTCTTCCAGGATGAATACGTGTATTTGTTCCCGCATACTATGGAAGGAGGCTTCTGTGATTATAGCTAAGCAGGGCATTGATCTATATGAATAGCAGAATGTTGTTAGGAGTAATTTTATTGGTATGGTCCCGTAGCATAACAATAGTATCTGGTTTCCCTTAGGTCTATCCAGTCTCAGGTAATTTTCTACCTAGGAAATGTTGGGCATAGAATCCATCACTTGGAGTGGGAGTACTTATCACAGTAATTGAAAGTCACTTAACCATATATCATATAATGACACTTTACAAGGCTTAAGTGAATATAAATACAAAGTTTTAAAATAAAAAGTTGTTCAGGAGATATCATGACCTTAATTGTTTAGTGTGGACAATGATCATTGTGCGAATAATGCCTTTACTACAAAATAAATCTAAAAGAAGTGACATCAGTAATTTTAAGAACTCAATCTGACTCTCTATTCTTCTCCCTAATCTTCTCCAATATCGGAACTGGTCCCGTTTCTCCCCCTCCTCTCTCCCTCCCAGATCCCATTCTCTCTTTCTACTTCGCAAGACTATTTTCTTCTCCAATCTGATTAGGACTATAGCATCGACATGTTGGTGTGGTCTTTCTTTTTCTTGGGTTTCATATGGTCTGCGTGAGTTGTATTGTGGTTATTCCAAGGATTTTTAAGCTAATATCCACTTAGCAGTGAGTACATACCATGTGTGTTCTTTTGTGACTGGGTTAGTTCACTCAGGATGGTATTTTCAATTTCCATCCATTTGCCTGTGAATTTCATGAAGTCATTTTTCAATAGCTGACTAGTAGTCTATTGTGTAAATATATCGCATTTTCTGCATTCATTCCACTGTTGTGGGACATCTGGGTAGTTTCCAGCTTCTGGCTATTATAAACTGTCTGCTCTGAACTGTTCTGGCTGTGATGAACATAGTGGAGTATGTGTCCCTGTTATATCTTAGAGCAACTGGACACCCCAGGGACTAAACCATCAACCAAAGAGTACCCATGGCTCTAGCTGGCTATGTACCAGAGGTCTGGTCTGCCTTGTCTGGGACAATGGGAGGGGAGGCCCTTGGTCCTGTGGTGGCTTGATGACCCAGCCTAGGGGTCTGAGGTGGGAGTGGATAGGTGGGTAGGGGAGTACCTTCATAGAGGTTAGGGTCGAGGAAGGATAGGGCATTAGAGAAGGGGAAACTGGGAAGGAGGATAACATTTGAAATGTAAATAAATAAAATAAACAATTCTAAAAAAGAACTTGACCTTTTTGTCAAAATCAGAAATTAAAAGCAAATGAGTTATAATCAATAGGTACATGAGAGAAGATCAATATGTTAAAACGTAGTAATATTGGTTGAAAATTAATGATGAAATATGATTGGTTGAAATGCATTTCAAAGTTAGAAAAAAAAATGGAGTGATGGCTGATATTAATGCAAAAGTGAACCTGGTACTATTTTGGTGGAAAAAAGTTAAAAGTTAAATATATAAGGTTAAATATATAGATTTATTTGAATGGTGCTTGGGATATAGGTTGTTGGAAGTGTAAATGATGAGAACCTGAGCTAAGATATATAACATATACATATAAAAACAACAACAAAAACAAACAAAAATATCACCAGCAACAACAACAAAAATATAGGTGACGAAGCAGTTAATAGAGACATCAAAATATCAATCTCTAATATCTATAAGCATTAATATGGTCCTGTGTACACACATGCTACAGTATACACACACAGACATGTGCAAGCACACCTGCACCTCCACATGCACAAACACACACATGCACAAAATAGTGATAAAGTTTGAAGTGTAGAAACAATATCCAGTTATCAACACAGTAGCAAAACAAGCCTTCAGTCCATTGTTGACTGGCTGTGAGAACATACTGGACTCCTAAGGTTTCTGGTTTCTTCCTTGTTAAAAGGGGTAATTGGTTTTGATTTTTATTTTTTCTGGTTTTGTGAAGTTTTTGTTTTGTTGCTTTGTTTGATTTTATTTCTTGGCCTTGAGAGGAAGTAAGAGATAGATAGATGATAGATCAATAGATAGATAGATAGATAGATAGATAGATAGATAGATAGATAGATAGATAGATAGAATAAAAATATAATTGAACAGCTCACTTTACAGGGAAATTAATCAGAATAAATTTTAGCAATATCTTTATTTCTAATTATAGCAGTATGAGTACAAAGTGGTCTATTTTGCATATATATATTTAGCATATGCATAGGACTATATTTAATTAAAAAGCCATATGTTTGGAGATATAAATTAATAATTAACCTGGCATGGCATTGTAGTTCGTTATACTTATGTTATTGTTAATATGTGCTTCTGTGTGTATGCATGCATGTATTATGTATGTATTTATATTGCCTGGGGGAGTGCATGCCACAGAGCATGAGTGGAGATCAATCTTCATCTACATATACCTAAAACATAGCATTTCAGGTACATAGATACATTAAAAGAAGGGAAGTTTAACCATATCCTTAAAAATTATGTCACAGTGATACCTGCATGAGAAGTACAGCAGTTCAATGAGCAGACCTGCTTTCCTTGTCTTATGAGTGAGGATAATGTGATCAAATGATCCCCATGTCAGGCTACAGGGTAGAAGACTGCTTGTACCATGCCTTATACATGCACCCGTATGGGTGTTGCTAGCTTTAAATTCATAAGTTAGGTAAGGAAGCTAAGAAATAGAAGGGCCAAATTACTCATCTAACTCACCTCTAACTGATACTTTTTTAAAAGCATAAGATAAAGGTGCTGACTGTAGTTTCTTACCCCACAGTGCCAGAATCAGTTTGCATTATATTTAAAATGTCTTCTTGCAACATTACACACTCTAGTACTCCAAGAGAAGTTCAGTCAAAAGATTAATGTAAAAAAATCAGCCTATGAGTTAACATTGAATCAGAGGCAGTGCTGAAATATGAAGAGACACCAAATAATTAAAATAAAAACAGAGTAGGATTCCAAAGACAAATTTATCTTGATTTTATGAATATGAGATCTTCTTCTCCATATAAGTGTGTATACCATGTCTGGATCTGGTGTTCATGGGAGCCAGAAGACTGTGTCAGATGCCCTGAAACCGTAATGACAGATGGCTTTGAGTCACCCTGTGGGTGCTCAAACTCAACATAGCTCCTTTGTAAAAGCTGCAAAGGTTCTTAACCATGGAGACATCTCTCCAGCAAAGAGGACTTCTGAATATAAAAGTAAAGTAAGATAGGCTTTGGTAATTCTTATAATATATGCATCCTTTGTAACACTCACTTCTAAACCACATTACTCTAGAATCCATCTAACCCTGAAAAATGGGATATCAAAGGAGACAATAATTAGCTTATTATCTTAATGATGAAATAATAGTTCTAAACAGTTTTCTTTATTGTCCAAATTTGGTTGTATGTCCACCTGAATAAAAACAATAGTAGATTAATGGGTAGCATATAGGATAGTAGGATTCGACAACTGATTTAAATAAAAGATTACAGAAGTACAATATTGGTTAATATACTTTTGAAATGAAGCTGTTGTATTTTCTTACAAAAGAAGACTGTTGATTCTGTTATGCAGTGTCTGGTTTAATCTGTAACAAATAATGAGTCATACATTTTAACCAAATGTGACACCAAGTTTTCAGAGTTTTGTCACAGTCTATTTTATTGCCCAAATTTCAATCCATATGATTAATTGGGAGGAAATACAAGTTTATATTTCCATTTGAGGAAAAAAATACAATTACATATTTTATATTAAAGATTGCAGCTGGACCAACTTCACGGTCATCTGCCTGAGTGCAGTAGGGTTTAAGTGTAAGCAAAGCTATTTACTTTCCAGTGAACAAACAAAAGCTAGAGGAATGGGCTAGGATCCTAAGACAACTTTCCAAGTTATGATTCGGTGGCAAACCTTCTTAAAATCAGAGCAAATATCCTAAGGTTTCCACCACCTCTCAGTAAGAACCAGGCTGATTAATCAACTTTCCACATGTGAGACTTTGGGAGACACTTGAGAACCAAGCTGCAATAGGTATTAACTAACTAATTATGTAGAGATGTGAGCCCAGGGCGTCTAGAACAATCATTTGTAACCCTGACTATTTCTAATACTTATGGGGCTCTTAATATAAAGACATTTAACCTTACTTCTGACAATTGCAATTGAGTGCTTCTCAGGCAGATACTAAGACAGATACTAATGATTCAATTGAACAGGTATGTTTAAAATGTATGTCTTCGATGACTCATTGACTTGTAAGGAAGATACAAGTGGAGTGCTTCTAAAATCATCATGGAAATTTCTCCTAAATATATAGTGGTAATTGATAAAGTATACATCTCCCACTGTACTTCTTTCCAATGCTCACTTTATAAGACTGATTGCTTTTTAGTTTGAAAGAAAAAAATTCGTTTAAAAGTTACAGAAGAGTTGAGGCTGTAGGTATAATTCTACAACTGTCATAATTAGGCCCACAATTAAAACTGCTATTACAGGAAAGAGAACATACTGAAAATTTTGAATAAGTTGTATTTTTATCCCAGAAAGTAAATTATAAGTTCAGAGGTAGCATTCAGAATCTAACTCAAAAAATTTAACAGTACCATGCTATTCTTTTGATTTCATATATATGTACTTTATATCATTCCTATCTTCTTAAGCTCCCTCAATTTCTTCTTGTGTCTCACACATGTTCTCCTTCAATTTAATATAATTATATCATATTTACATATAAACAATTGACATATAACTAAAATTTGCTGAGTTCATTTAATATTGCTTGTGTAGATATGCTCTAAAGGCTGACTACTGGGGTTGGGGATTTAGCTTAGTGGTAGAGCGCTTGCCTAGCAAGGGCAAGGCGCTGAGTTCAGTCCCCAGCTCTGAAAAATGGAAAAGAAAAAAAAAAGCTGACTACTTGGTACTGGAAAATGGAAAAAGATGAATCCCTGAAGATCAATGTTTTCTCTCTCTCTCTCTCTCTCTCTCTCTCTCTCTCTCTCTCTCTCTCTCTCTCTCTCTCTCTCTAAGTAGAAGTAGTAGTAGTGATCATAAATTGCCTGAAGTTCTTAGTATAAAGGGTCTTTCAAGATTTCTCTTGTCAATGTTGACTTGCCAATTGGTCATTATTTAAGTTTTCTTTAGTAATCATATTGTTGACATTTCATGGTTGTAGCTCCACTGTCAAATATAAAAGACACTGTTTTATGGTGTATTAACTAGCCCTCCAGATCTTAAAATTTCCACTGTCTCTTCTATGATGGTCCCTGGACATTTTAGTATAGGAGTAATATTGTAAATATGCCATTTGATATTTGGTACCACAGAATCAGTTAACTTGAATTTTTGTAATTGTAGCTTTCTGTAATGGTCACTGACGTAGGTAGAAGCTTTGTTGAGGAGGACTAAGAACAAAAAAAAAATGTAGGTATAAGAGTAAGTATTTAGAATGAAGTTAAACATTACACTGGACTAGAAAAGTGGAAGTAGTTTTGTACTAGGCTCCATAATCTTACCAGATAGTTTACAGGTAGCTAGATAGGTTTTTGGTATAAGTCACAAATGGCTTCTATTGAGCAGGATATATTTCAATTTTGCAGTTGTGGCATGCCACCAAAATATGAGAGCAACTATTCACCCTTGGGAATATCTTGCAACACTGTTAATTGTGGTTCCTGAAATCCTTATGTCAGGAGTTCAACAGGATTATTCATTGATTCTTTTCTCCCTGATTTTCATCTCTGAGAGTTGTGTACAAGCATGATAAGATCACAGCTGTATGACAAGAAGACTTAGAACATTAATGCAAATATATATATGTATATATAAATGAAATCAAGAAAATGATTATGCAATAGGAATAGGATAGTAACTCATCAAAATTTCTGTTAAAGACTGAGTTATCAGAATGAAATAATGCATACCAATAAATATAATTTTCTCCTAGGTATCTTCTTATAAACAAATAGAAAGTGATTGGTTTCAAATCATAGACCCAAGCTATCTTACCAAAGAGAAAGAAAACACATGTGTTTCCCCATTGCAAACACCCCTCATTTCACCCATAAGGAGATTAATGACGTGAAATCAGTTCCCACACTCTATGTCATGAAATGCAGTATCATTATCATAAGAAAGAAATATATTGAAGTTTTAAGAAGCCAAAATGTCTAGACATGATTAACAAAGAACAAGATGATAAAATTATACCTTGTTTGCATTTAAATGATATATTTTTGTAATAAATTCTAAGACTCTAAGAACAAAAAAAATCTAAGAATTCTAATAATAACAATTAAATGTCCAAAATGAAGAAATTCTATTTGTAAGCACTTTCATGAGCTCAAAAACATCTTTATGTTGCCCCAACAGCTCTAGTTGTATCCATCAACCTCTGACCTTAGCCAGTAGCAGAAATGAATATACATATATACAGGTGCAGAAAACTAATAACAAATGATGTAGATTATACTTGAGATGTACTGAAACACATTAGGATTATTCATAAAACTTAATGTGACTTTGTAAGATCTGGGCAGATGCTCCCTACTTTAGGGACAGCATAGGATACTTTGGGAGGGTTCCCCACTCTCTGCAGAGAGAGAAGGGAGTGGGAATAGGAAAAAGGACCAGCAAGGAAGGGACTAGAAGGAGGAGCAGCACTTGTAATGAAATTAATAAATAAATAAATAAATATCTTAAAGAATAATGATGCTGAAAACAATCTAGGCAGACTAAGCAAGGTTTTAAATTATCATTATCTTTCTTTAAGACATGCTTTTATTTTTTCCTTTACTTTTATTTTTTACAGGCTGGTGCATAGCCCTCTCCATGTCTGGTCCACCTTCCAGAGATCTTCATCCCATATGTCCTCCCCCATATTTCCAAGATGATGTCCTGCCACATACACCACTTCAGACCTACCTACTCCTGGGAACTCAAGTCTCTTCAACGGTAGGGCATCTCCTCCACTGAGGCCAGACCAGGCAGTACTCTCTGTTGTATGAGTCTGAGACTTCAGAACCAGCTAAGGGATGCTGCCTGGTTGGTGGCTTGGTGAGAGATTCCAGGGTTTGGAGTTAATTAAGGCTGCTTCTCTCTTCCTGTGTTTTCTTTTCGTTTCCTAAAGTAGAATTGACGCATCTTCACTTAAGCCCATCTTCTTGAGTTCTGTGGATTATATTGTATTATGTATACTTTTGGCTGCTATCCACTTGTCAGTGAGTACATACCATGCAAAGTCTTTTTTTTTGGGTCTCAATTACTGCAGTCAGGATGAATTTTTAATGTCAGTCCATTTGCCAGCAAAACCTTGATGTCCTTATTTTTAGTAGCTCAATGGTAGTATCCCGATGTTTTAAACAAATCAAGTTTGCCAGTATCCATTCTTCTGTCATGGGACATCTGTGTTGTGTTTTTCAGCTTCTGGATATCATAGAAAAGGCTGCTATGAATATATTGGAAAACAACCCTGTGGTACAGTGAAATATCTGTTTAGCTTTATCTTAGCTAGAAATATTTCCTAATTTTATGAGAACTTCCAAATTGATATCCAGAGTGGTTGTACCACTTAGCAATCCAGGAGCAATGGAGGGAGTATTCCGCTTTTCTCCAAATACTTGCCAACATGTGCTATCACCTGAGTTTTTTTTCTTTTTCTTTTTCTTTTCATTTCTTTTCTTTTTCTTTTTTTTTGAAAATTTGGATATTTTGTATTTACATTTCAAATGTTATCACCTTTCCCAATTCCCATCTATAAAAGTCCCTTTTCCCATTCCCCCCCCCTTTTCTATGAGGGTGTTCCCCCACACATCCATCCTACCTTCCTTCCTCCCTATCCTGACATTTCTTACACTGGGGCATCAGCCTTGGCAGGACCAAGGGCTTCCTCCCCATTGGTGCCCCACAAGGCCCACCCTCTACTACATGCAGCTGGAGCCATGGGTCTGTCCATATGTACTTTTCGATGTGGTTTTGGTCCTGGGAGCCTGATTGGTTGATATTGTTGTTCTTGTGGGATTACAGAAGCACCTTCAGCTCTTTTCTCAGTTTTCTCCTAAGTCCTCAGGGGACGCCATTCTCAGTTCAGTGGTTGGCTTTGAGCATTCATCTGTATATTTGCCATGCTCTGGCACAGTCTCAGAGACAGCTATATCAGGCTCCTGTCAGCATGTATTCGGCACCAGCAATATTGCCTGAGTTTGGTGGCTGTATGTATATGGTCTGGATACCGAGGTGGGGCAGTCTCTGAATGGCCATTTTTTCAGTCTCTCTTCCAAATTTTGTCTCTGTATCTCCTCCTATGAATGTGTTTGTTCCTCCTTCTAAGAAGGACTGAAGCATTTGAACTTTTGTTGGGTTTCTACAGCTTCATGTGCTCTGCAGATAGTATCTTGGGTAATCTGAGCTAATATCCAATTTTCACCGAGTGCATTCCATGTGTGGCTTGTGTGTGTGTGTGTGTGTGTGTGTGTGTGTGTGCACGCGCGTGCGTGAGAGAGAGAGACAGAGACAGAGAGAGAGAGACAGAGAGAGAGACAGAGAGAGAGACAGAGGCAGAGACAGAAACAGAGACAGAGAGATTGGGTTACCTCACTCAGGATATTTTCTAAGTCCATCCATTTGCCAATGTCTTTCATGAAGTCATTGTTTTTAATAGCTGAGTAGTGCTCCATTGTGTAAATGTACCACATTTTCTGTATCCATTCCTCCATTGAAGGACATCTGGGTTCTTTCCAGCTTCTGCCTATTAAATAAGGCTGCAAACATAGTGAAGCATTTGTATTGTTGTATATTAGAGCATCTTTTTGGGTATACCCAGAGGGGTATAACTGGGTCCTCACCTGAGTTTTTAGGTTAACCATTCTGATTGGTCTGGGTGGAATCTTGGGGTAATTTTGATTTGTATTCCCTGTTGACTAGGTTTTGAACATTTCTTTGGACACTTTCCAGCCATTCAGATTCTCTGTTGAGAATTATTTGTTGGCTACATGCCTATTTTTGATTGGGCTGTTTAGTTTTTGGATATTAGTTTATGAGTTCTTTTTTAATTATTGGATATTTTTCATTTTATTTACATTTCAAATGTTATCTCCTTTCCTGGTTTCCACGCTCTGGAAACCTCCCCTTCCAGTGCCCATATGTTCAAGATTCTTCCCCACTTTTTCTTCTATTAGTTTGAGTGTATCTGGTTTGATGTGGAAGTCCTTGATCCACTTGGACTTATGTTTTGTACAGGCTGATAAGCATGGATCAATCTGCATTCTTCTACATGTTGACCTCCAGTTGAACCAGCACCATTTGCTGAAAATGCTATCTTTTTTCCATTGGACAGTTTTGGCTTCTTTGTCAAAAATCAAGTGACCATAGGTGTGTGGGTTCATTTCTGGGCCTTCAAATCTATTCCATTGATATACTTGCCTGTCTGCAAATCATTCAGATTTTATCATTATTGCTCTTTAATACAGCTGAAGGTTAGGGATAGTCATTCTAACAGAAGTTCTTTTATTGTAGAGAATAGTTTTCCCTATCCTGAGTTTTTTATTATTCCCAATGAATTTCCACTTTCTACCTCCAGTAAATATTGATTTGGAAGTTTGATGGGGTTCTATAGAATCTGTAGATTGCTTTTGGCAAGATAGTCATTTGTACTATATTGATACTTCCTATCCATGAACACGGAGATCTTTGTATCTTCTTAGGTTTTCTCAGATTTCTTTCTTCAGAGACTTGAAGTTCTTTTCATACAGATCTTTCACTTGCTTGTTGAGAATCACCCCAAGATATTTTATATTATTTGGGACTATAAGGAAGGGTGCCATTTTTCTATTTTTTTCTCAACCCTTTTATCCTTTGAGTAGAGAAAGAAGACTGGTTTATTTGAATTAATTTTATATCCAGCCACTTTGCTAAAGTTGTTTACCAGCTGTAGGAGATCTCTGGTGGAATTTTTGGGGTCACTTAAGTATACTTTCATATCATCAGTAAATAGTGTTATTTTGACTTACTCCTTTCCGATTTGTATCCCTTTGACCTCATTTTGTTGTCTAATTGCTCTGGCTAGAACTTTAAGTACAATATTGAATAGATAAAGAGTGGGCAGTCTTGTCTAATCCCTGATTTAAGTGGAATTGCTTCAAGTTTTTCTCCATTTAGTTTGATGTTGGCTACTATTTAGGCGTATATTGCTTTTACTACATTTAAGTATGAACCTTGAATCAAGATTGTTTCAAGACTTTTAATATGATGGACTGTCGAATTTTGTCAAATATTTTTTGAGCACCTAATGAAATGCTCATTTTTTCTTTGAGTTTCTTTCTGTGGTTGATTATGATGATGATGGATTTCCTGCATCACTGGAGGAAGCCTTCTTGATCATGATACATGTTCATTTTGTTGTTTTCTTGGATTCCAGTTGCCAGAATTTTACTGAGCTTTTTGCATTGATATTTATAAAGAATATTGTCCTGACCTTCTCTTTCTTTGTGGAGTCTTTGTGTGATTTTGATATCAGCATAACTTTGGTTCCATAAAACACATTGGGTAATGTTCCTTCCATTTCTATTTTGTGGCATAGTTTGAAGAGAATTGGTATTAGGTCTTCTTTGAAGGTCTGATAGGATTCTGCACTAAACCCATCTGGTCTTGGGCTTTTTTGGTTGGGAGACTTTTATTGAGTGCTTCCATTTCTTTATGGGTTATGAAACTGTTTAGGTGATTTATTTGACACTCATTTAAATTTGGTACCTGTTTCTGTCTAGAAAATTATCCATTTCCTCCAGATTTTAAAAGTCTTTAGTTTCTTTCTCTATTTCTTTCTTGACCAAGTCATCATTGAGTAGAGGATTGTTAACTTTCTATATATGTGGGCATTCTGTTATTACTGCTGTTATTGATGACCAGCCTTAATACATGGGGGTCTGATAGGATACATGGGATTATATCAATCTATTGTACCATCTGTTGAGGCCTGCTTTTGTGATATGGTTAATTTTGGAAAAGGTACCATGAAGTGCTGAGAAGAATGTATAATCTTTTAATTTAGGATGGATCATTCTATAGATATATGTTAAATCTGTTTGGTTAATAACTTTGTTAGTTTCTCTGTGTCTCTGTTCAGTTTCTGTTTCCAGGATGTGTCCGCAGATCAGAGTAGGGTATGGAAGACTCACACTATTATTGTGTGAGGTACTATGTGTGTTTTGAGCTTTAGTAAAGCTTTTATTTTTATTTACTTATTTTTTTAAATGAATGTGTGTGCCATTTCATTTGGAGCATAGATGGTCAGAATTGAGAGTTCATCTTGGTAGATCATTCCTTTGAGGCCTATAAAGTGTCCTTCCTTGTTTTTTTGTTAACTTTTGGTTGAAAGTCGATTTTATGTGATATTAAAATGATTACCCTAGCTTGTGTTTTGGGATCATTGACTTGGAATTTTTTTCCAGCCCTTTAGTCTGAGATTGCATCTGTAATTGTCACTGAGATGCATTGTGGGATGATGTCACAAGTGAGGAAGGTACAAGATAGAATGGAGCCTATCATTGGATGAGAAAGAAGAATGGGCTGGAGAAAAGTTTGAAAGAAGTAGAGGAGATGGGAACAGAAAAGAGGAGACAGAGAAGCTGCAGTGGAGACAACATGGGAGTAACATTGAGATTCCATGCTGTACCCTTACAGGTTGTTATAAATGTTCTTAAGGGGTGCATTTGTATAGGGCTTTGTATGTTTAGGTGGGCAATTATATCTTATCAGTTGAATCAAAGGTTATTTTGTTGTGTGTTCTTTCACGTGCAGGTTTAAGTGTAAGGGAGCATGGGGCAGCTAGTCTGGGCTACCAAGGAATTGGAATGTGTATTTCTGGCATGGAAACTAGCCTTGGGAACTGGATAGGTAGAGAGATTGTTGCCAGGCTCAGACAGAGGCCTTTGGCAGTGTGATACAGGATGGAGCAAAATGGGTGAGAGGCTTTGCTGACTGAGACTTAAAATATTTAGCAGCTATCTTAGGGCACTGTGGTGACAGACCTAATTGGGGATAAAAGACAGGATTTTATTTTTAATAATTTTACAACAACAGTGCATTTCCTGTATGAACCAAAATGCTAAGTCCTATTTACTTACCCAGGCTGTTAGTCTATGTCATGTTATTGGGGAATTGAATCCTTTGTTGTTAAGAGATATTTAGAAACAGTGATTATTGATTTTTGTTATTTTTTGTTTTTGTTACAAGTGGAATACTGTTTGTAGTGGCTACCCTCCTCCTCCTCCTCCTCCTCTCCTCCTCCTCCTCCTCCTCCTCCTCCTCCTCCTCCTCCTCCTCCTCCTCCTCCTCCTCCTCTTCTTCTTCTTCTTCTTCTTCTTCTTCTTCTTCTTTTTTAGAAAGATTACTTTTTGTTCTTTTTAGGGTGTGGTTTCCCTCCTTGTGTTGGACCTTTCCATCTATTATCCTTTGTAGGGCTGGATTTGTGGAAAGATAGTGTGAAAATTTGGTCTTGTCATGGAATACCTTGGTTTCTCCATCTCTAATAGTTGAGAGATTTGCTGGGATGGCATTTGTGTTCTTGTAGGGTCTGTATCATATCTTTCTAGGATTTTCTGGCTTTCATGGTCTCTGGTGAGAATCTGGTGTAATTCTGATAAGTCTCCCTTTTATGTTACTTGACTTTTTCCCTTACTGCTTTTAATATTCTTCCTTTGTTTTATGCTTTTGGAGTTTTGACTATTATGTGTCAAGAAGAATTTCTTTTCTGCTCCAGTGTATTTGGAGTTCTGTAGGTTTCTTGTATGTTTATGGGCATATCTTTCTTTAGGTTAGGGACTTTTTCTTCTATAATTTTATTGAAGATATTTACTTGCTCTTTATGTTGGGAATCTTCACTCTTCTCTAAACCTATTGTCCTTAGGCTTGATTTTCTCATTGTTTCCTGGAGGATGTTTTGTTTTAGGAGCTTTACCTTTTTTTTTTTTTTCATTTTCTTTGACTATTTTGTCAATGTTTTATGCCTCTGAGATATATCTCCAGATCTCTTTCTTAGCTTTTCTATCTCCATGGTTGTCTCACTTTGTGATTTCTTTATTGTTTCCTTTTCTCTTTTTATTTTTTTTAAAGATTTATTCATTTTATTATATATAAATACACTGTAGCTGTCTTCAGATACACCAGAAGAGGGCATCACATCTCTTTACAGATGGTTGTAGCCACCATGTGGTTGCTGGGAATTGAACTTAGGACCTCTGGAAGAGCAGTAGGTGTTCTTAACCACTGAGCCATCTCTCCAGCCCTCCTTTTCTCTTTTTAGATCCTGGATTGTTTTGTTCAATTGCTTCACCTGTTTGGCTGTGTTTTCCTATAATTCTTTAAGGTCTTTTTGTGTTTTCTCTTTAAGTGCTACTACCTGTTTACCTGTTTTCTCCTATATATTTTTCAGGTAGTCATTTAAGTCCTTCTTAACTTCCCCAATCATCATCATGAATAGAAATTTTAAATCCGAATCTTGCTTTTCTGGTGTGTTGGGGTATTTAGGGCTTGCTGTGCTGGGAGAACTGGGTTCTGATGATGCCAAGTGGCTTTGGTTTCTGTTGCTTAAGTTCTTGCACTTACCTCTAGCCATCTGTTTATCTCTAGTGTTAGCTGGTGTTGCTGTATCTGACCATGGCTTGTCTTGCCTGTAAGCTTCTTGGTCAGCACTTCTAGGAAAGTATCTCTCTCTGGGAAGTATTTGGATATGTAGACCTGTGGTACAGGGTCAGCTCCAGGGTTCTGTTGGAAAATGGAAGGATCTGTTCCCTGGGTGTTCCTTGTTTCCTGTGTCCTGTAGGCTCTGGGATGATCCCCCTTGGGCCAGGTATTTGAGCAGAAGTAGTGGTCTCGCACATGCCCTCAGGTGTCTCAGCACTCCCAGGAGAAAAGCTCTTTCCAGTCAGGTGATGAGTATGGAGAGCTGGGCACAGGGTCAGCGCCAGCGCTCAGATCTAGCTATTATTTTTCTTATTATTTTTCTTCCTACTCCCAAGAGAAGGCCCAGGCCTTGTCTAATGTGCTTCTTTTTCTCTCTGCTCCGAGCTCTTCAATGGGCCTCTGGATACTTTCTCTTACCTACAATAAAATCTCTCTACCAAGTCATGAACCAGCCATTTCGGTGTTTTCCTTACTGTGTACTCATTTACATTGACCACTATCTTACAAGTGTCTAGACTCTCACAGAGTAATGATGAAAGATGTAAAGAATCAAAAGAATTCTGAGATGTGTGTAGAGAACATTTTGTGGCCATTTGCTTAGCTTCTAGATACTTGGGGGAATCTGATCTTAGCAGGACAATTGAAAGAAGCACAGGGCAGGAATCTGGCTTTGGGCTTGGGCTCAGAAAATAGGCCTTGTAAAAGAACATTTACATTTGAGATAATACAAAGCTCAGAGCAGGTATAGCAGAAGCATTTGTGGCAGCCCTTTTGTCTTGGTCATCCTGATTATCCCCCAGAAAGGTGTTTATAGCATCTTGATTATCACCTTGCTTGTTCCTCTATCTTTGTTCATGTAGTTAAAGTGGTATAAAAGCAGATTGGAAAATAAAACATTTCCTTCAGCCTCAGAACTGGTTGTAGTCACACTAATGTTTTCTCTAATTGTCTTTTATTTCCCTTTCAATCCTCACTTCTGCCCTGGGGAACTTGTTGACTGACTGAGATGTCTTGGTCAGATGTGGACAGGGAAATATTTATCCAGAGGGAACTAATAAATGTCTCCATTTATTGGTGTGGGAAACAGAAAAAAACAAATAATGACTTCTTTTTCTGCTTCTTTTGGTCTAGTTGCTCCTCTCATTGAAGGTTTTTCTATAAAAACAGACAAGAATAATTGGACTAAATAAAGCATCAGGCAGTCCATGCTTAGTCTTATTAACCTGCATATTCACTGTCTATATATGAGTATTCACAGCTCTTTCTTAGGAAGACCCACACCTCTTGGGAAGATGGCATAAATAGGTCTGTGACCTTTCCCTTGTCGAAATTTATTGTAAGGGACTCACTTAGACACTCAAAGATGACTTTTCAGGATAATGATTGTAGGATGATATCACTACTCATGTGGAGGCAGGTACAAGACAGAAAGAGGCCTGTGATTGGACAAAAAGAAAGAATGGGAGGGAGAAAAGTTTTAGAGTGGGGAACAAACTGGAACAAGAGAGAGAGAGAGAGAGAGAGAGAGAGAGAGAGAGAGAGAGAGAAAGAGAGAGAGAGAGAGAGCACCAAGAGAACATGGAATGGACACAGATGTTAAGCTTCCACTCTGCACATTTACAGGTAGTTATGAATATTCTTAAGGGATGTATATATTCATGGCTTTGCATACATAGATGAGCAAATTATATATTATCAATTGGATCAGAGGTTATTGTGTTGTGTGTTCTTTCATGTGGTGATTTATTTTCCAGAAAATATATAGTGCCTGGAGACATGTACATGTCTGGCATGATGGCAACCTTCCTGGGGAACTAGATAGGTAGAGAGATTGTTGCCAGGCTCAGAGGGAAGCCATCAGAAGTGTGATATGGGATGGAGCAAAGCAGGTGAGATGGTAGGCTGATTGAGATGAAGATATACACTAGATATCTTGGGGCACTATGGCGCTGGGTCTAATGTGGAGTAAAAGACAGCTATTTCTTTTTATAATTTTACAGCAACAGGTGGTGAAGCAATGTGGTATGCAAGAATCCACTAGTAAGCCTAAGAATTGAGAGAAAGTTTTATTTTCTAAGTAACAAGGGGCCAGCGCCATGTTGAATCACATTATGGTCCAAGCTCAGGAACCTTAAACAAAAAAGCAGCCAGTCTTGCAGGGTGTAGATCCCCTGCTGTGATTAGTAGTGACAGCTCAGATAGAAATAAAAGTTGATTTTTAAAGAAAGTTGTTTAGAAAGTTTATCAGGACACTCATATTCCTTCTAATGTGGGCTTTACAGAAATTTTGGTTTAGAATCCTAGTTAGACAAGCTACTTCTTAATGACAGTTATTATTAGAAGGTAATTAAGCTTGTCTTTAAGAAGAAGAGAGTATAGAGATTACCCAAATTACTGACTCCAAGTAGAGAATTGTTATATTTACAAGTTATTGAGGTTATATGAAAATCTGAGGCTCCAGGTAGAGAGCTTGACAGATTGAAATATTTTGGACTAAAGTCCTGGTTTGATAAGTTGCTTATTGGTATTAGTATTTGTAGAAGGTGTTTAATTTGTTTTACAAATTACCCAGCTAAAGGCAATTTGGCCTAATCACACTGACCAGAGAGGGTTTGTGGATATTTTTGATATTTACCACAACAGGAAGCTCAGGTTTTCTTACTGTGGACTCCACGGGAGTTTTGGGCTAATTTCCTGATATGACAAATTGGAAAAGCCTAACAGGTCCATTCACTATTGTTTAGCTTACTTCCTTTTAAAAAATTGTTTAAATCTTCATAATGGATGTTTTTGAGTTTTATGGTTATACTATTCCAGAGAGAGAGAGAGAGAGAGAGAGAGAGAGAGAGAGAGAGAGAGAGAGAGAGAGAGAGAGAATCTTTTCTGGTTACAGACTAAGGAACACAGTATTTTTTTTTTTTTTTTTGGTTCTTTTTTTCGGAGCTGGGGACCGAACCCAGGGCCTTGTGCTTCCTAGGCAAGCGCTCTATCACTGAGCTAAATCCCCAACCCCTGTCTTTGTGTTTTTATAAAGGGTTATTGGGCTCTGGACATTTTCCAAAGTCATATAGATTGGATTTGATTAGAGGCAGTATGCCTGAAAAACTACATCAAACAAAAAGCTATCTCTATTCTAAACTTTTGTCTTGAGAATTATATTTTGAAGAATGTACCTACTTGGATTCCTGATCTCAAGGATTTTCAGCTGGGTCCACTCAAGACAGGCACATCAGGCTACAACGTTTACTCCATTTTTCCTACCACTTACCTGGCAAAGTTATCTCAACTCCCATGTATAGCTTGAAGAGCTTATGGAAGAGTTGTCACCCCAATTTCCTGGACTTTTAGGAGCAAAAGTGGTTATTTTAAGGTTGTTTTTATGAAGAATTTAGAAGTGTTTGTAACTTAACAGGGAGGGATTAGCTAGATTGCATTGAGTTGTACAGCCAAAAATCTCATTTGGTAACTAAGCTAAAATCATGTCTTTAATTTGGTGTAGAACTTATTTGTTACAAAAAATTTAAAAGTACAAGGTTTAGAGCCAGTCTTTTTGTTGATGTCATTACAAATTTTGGAGTTGGTTACACATGTGAGTTAAGGGCCAAATAGCAAATTCATGGCTCTAAGTTTGTTAGAATATTTTCAACATAATATATTAACATAGTTAATAAACAACAGTCCAGGTTACCTTACATAGATAGATAGTTTTCAAAAATGTCAGAAAACTACAAATATGAGATTTAAAGTTATTTATCTTTTGTTGAGACATATCTGCTCCTAAAAGTTCCTCTTTGACATATTTAATGAAGAAATTGAGCATCTCTACCTCCAGGTGAGGCAATACTTTGTGGCTAGGCAGTCACTGGGCAGAAATTGCCTATTTCATTTACAGACTAATACTGTCCAAAAAATGGAAACCTTATGCAGAATAGTCGACTGATAATTTTGGCAAGACAGAATTATCAGCTCTTCAAGAGTCTACATTTCAAGAGTCTGTCAGTTGATTTTGGGCCAGAAGGCTGAAGACTTGCATTCACATGTTGCTAATAGAGGACTGTGCTAGTGTAGATTTGTCTCTAAAACCTTTCAGTTCTGGAAGCAGTGTTAGGCTTCCTATGTGTATAGATATTTTGTTATTCTCAAATTTCTGACAGGATTGAAGACTGATTATAGTCTCATAGACTATCAGGATATTTAACTTTGAAAACACATATTTTATTGGATAGTTATTAGATAGTATTCAAGCTAGCCAGAATGTAACATAGATTTCAAGCCTTTCTTAAGATGGAATGGATAACTAAATATTCTGTTTAACTGATAAAATGTTGAACTGAGTGTTAGGTCTATTTTATACATTTAATTACTAAATGATAATAGTTGTGCTCAGCTTATATTTGAGAAAAAGTTTTCTTTTTATTAGACAAAAAAGATGATATGTAGGATGATGTCATTATGCAGGTGAAGACAGGTACAAAATAGAATGAGTCCTGTCATTGGATGAGAAGGAAGGATGGGCAGGAGAAAATTTTTAGAGAGGGGAGGAGACTGGAATGAGAGAGAGAGAGAGAAAGAGAGAGGGATGGAGAGAGAGAGAGAGAGAGAGAGAGAGAGAGAGAGAGAGAGAGAGAGAGAGACAGCCAAGAGAACATGTTGTCAGATGTTAAGATTCTTCTCTGCAAATTTACGGGTTGTTATGAATATTCTTAAGGGATAGATGTGTACAGGGCTTTGTATGTCTAGATGACAAAATTGTATATTATCAATTAGGTCAGAAGTGTTGTATGTTCTTTCATGTGACAATTTAAGTTCATGAGAATATGTGGTGGCTGAAGACATGTGTATATCTGTCATGATGGCAACCTTCCTGTGGAGCTAGATGGGTATAGAGATTTTTTTCAGGCTCAGAGAGAAGCCATCAGCAGTGTGATATGGGATGGAGCAGAGCAGGTGAGATGCTTTGCTAACTGAGATCAAGATATACACCAAATATCTTGGGAAACTCTGGTGCCAGCTCTAGTGTGGGTAAAAGACAGCTATTAGCTTTTATAATTTTACAGCAGAGTATGATGACAATGAGAAACTAAGAAATCTTTTAGCACCATTTCTGCAATCTGTTAGTGAATTCTATCCCAGATGGACCTCAGAGTCAGTTAGGGACCCCCACCAACACTGGCAGAAGCACAGGAAGAGTGGGGTCTGTTGTGGTGGCCTGCTGGAGATAGGGTTGTAACTGTGGCAAATTGTAATTTCTCTCAGTATAGGAGAGGATATACCTGGCCCTGTGGATCATGGAGATGTTCTTTCCCAGGGAGACTAATTAATCTCCTGATTAATAGGAATTTAACCTGTAGATGCAGTAACCAGAGACACAGATATATAGAGGCACAGTATAGAAATGCTTTAAGAGCCTACCACACTAGAGGTGCATAGGACACAAGTACTAACTATATATCATTTCCAACTTTCCTCTGTAGCAGCTATGCTTTCCTATGCTCTCAACTCTCATATTCATGACTTATAATCTTCTTCTTCTTCTTCTTCTTCTTCTTCTTCTTCTTCTTCTTCTTCTTCTTCTTCTTCTTCTTCTTCTTCTTCTTCTTCTTCTTCTTCCTCTTCCTCTTCCTCTTCCTCTTCCTCTTCCTCTTCTTCTTCTTCTTCTTCTTCTTCTTCTTCTTCTTCCTTTTCCTCCTCCTCCTCCTCTTCCTCCTCCTTCTCCTTCTCTTTCTTTGTCATCTTCTGCTACTGCTCTTAAATTATTATTGCTGCAAACATGGACAAAAATATACATATATGTATATCCTCCTGACTCCACACTCATGTGTACATATGCTTAAGTTTGTTGAGTTGAAATTCCATAACCTAGAGAAAAGAATGTTTCAGAAATATAATGGATTCTTACTCTCCCAGTCAACATTGACTGCCTTTAGCTTTTCATAAAGAAGGGGCCTTTGAATCAGTTTTATTATGGGTTTTCTTTTTAACATTCTTTCATATTTTCTCGTTTTAATTGTACTTTATGTATAGAGAGCCTTGCCTCTGTCTGTAACCCATGTTTTGACACAAAATAGGCCAAACAACTTTAGATCAGATGAATGAAAACAAAATCAGGGAAAGGGTATAAATCCTCCTAAGTTTAGTTGAGGAGAAAATTTAGTATAAATAAAAGGGAGAGTATAGCCAGGAGCAGGTACTACTTTCGGAATCCATACTCACCACGACTGGAATGATAGAGCCCGACCTAGAGGTTAGAAAGTTTACTTAATGGTAGATGAAAAGAGGGGGTTGGATCCATAATGCTGGATGATATAGCAGCCAAAGGAACAGGGGGAAGACAAGCACAGTCCAATATATGGGATTTTGTACTCAGGGTAGGGACTGAAGTGTATCAGCTAAGAAAGGTCTGTAACAGGTAGAGACTAGGATATGTTGGGCAGTCAGTGTTTTCTTTGATATATTAGCAGACCCTAAACTTAGCCATTTGTCCCTAGTTTGAGACCTAACAAATATACTTTCATGTGTAGTGAGCTATTGAAAGATAAAAGTTTTAAAGTTGCCCCCCTAGACACAAAGTTTAGAGCAGAAAAAAAAAAAGAAAACAGGTTAGGCCCCAGAATTGTATGTTCCAAGAAGCCTCTCCTAGGGCTATAGAATGGATAATTACATTGGCCAGCTCAACAGCTTTCTCCCAGAAACTAGCTGACCATAAATCTTAGAGAACAATTTTGAGAAGCAGGAAACAACGTCTCCTAAGAACTAGCGGACCATGAAGTTAAACAATCTGAGAAGTAAGAGACAGCTTCTCCTAGGAAACAATCTTGGGAGACAGAGAGTTCTTCCTTGTGATTTTTCACTGTTATTCTATGACGCCATCCCTGCCCCCTCAGGTTGTGGTTTCTCCCTTTAAATACCTCTTCTCCCAGCCTCTCGGGGTCGAACTCCACTGCCCCTGCATGGGATACGAGTCTCGACCCCAGTGCACTGGTTGCTATCGATAAACCTCATGTGATTACAACAAGGACAGTCTTGTGTGAGTTCTTGAGGGGTTGTGTCATCCCGAGACTTGAGTGAGGGTCACCCCACTCCGGGGGTCTTTCACTATAACTCTAAAATTCAAAAATACAGAAGTGTACTTCTGGTGAAGGTCATATTATTGAGATCTCTAACTCTTGTTGAAAAAATATGAAAGGTCAAGATAGGGATAAAAAAAAGCCCGTATTAACCAATTTTCTAGGGAATGTGTCTGTTCATACTCAGACATCTGGAATTACCTCACTTCCAAAGTGAGATCATAAAAAAATTCAAAAGTTCTGGACATGAGTATGTGTACCTGAATCTCATCACTCAGGAGGAAAAAGCACTTAGTCCATAAGGTCAAATCTGGACTGGCCTTTATAGTGCATTGTAGTTCAGCTTGGACTATGGAGTGAGTGAGAAGAAAGCCCAAGAGATTTTGTTTGGACATTGAGAACTGTGGAGGAAATTCCTTACCCTGCTTACAGTAAAAGTTTGCAGCCCTGTCGGCCTCTATGGCATTAATGGAGAATGTGAAAACTGTTTCAGACAAACTATCATTGAACCTGAGAAAATGACTAATTTCTACACTGAATGATTCATAAATCATGTCTATTGGAAACTCTTCTGGGTTCTGTGGATACTACTGCATAATATTACTGTACAGTGTGTCAATGTCATCACTTGTAGAGGAATTGCAGAATATTGTGTCCATTTAGCCAGTGAGAGAACCAAGCAAACTGAAGACTAGGTCAGCACAATATCCTCAGTAGAGTCTAGAATGATAAATAGGCAAACACTACAGTTACAGGCATATTGAAACCTTCTCAGTGTGATACATATGACACCTGTGACAATAGCCACAAGCATCACTCTGAACCATTAGGAAACAAAAGGGAAAATGTGATGGTTAAAAACAAATTTAAAAAGCCTTAATTCCAACCATCAAGATCACAAAGGAATGCGAAATGAGCATGGCTAAAGTAGAAGCTTACAATGCTTTGCTTTGCTGTGCTGTCTTACACGGTACTCACAGCAGCATGCATAGCAGGAGAGCAGCTCATCCTGTGTCTGAGAAGTGGCTCATTTTCAGGTCACAGGCTTTGTAGATGCTTTCAGCACCCTTGGCCTTTGCCTAATGATTCAACGTGCAGAACAGCTCAGTAAAGCTAATAATCAGAGGGACACATGCTCTCATCTCAGTGGTCAGTGGGGTTGATAAAACCATTCACAGAGCAGCTCAAACACATTCTCGGGAATTGTACAGCTGCCTTTCACTTTTCAACCCATTTCTTTAAAAAAAAACTTTATATAATGCATTTCGATAAAATCCTCCTTTTCCCAACTCTTACCAGATTCTTTCCTCTTCCCTACACACCCAACTTCATATTCTCTCTCTCTCCCTTTCTCCCTCTCCCTACACACACTCTCTTTCAAAACTCATATTTTAAGACTTAAAAGACAAAAGTAAGTGTGCTCCATGGATACTTTACTGTAAAGAACTTGAGAATATTTGGAAAACTTTTTCTTTCTTTTTTCAATTTAATTTTTATTATATATTTCTTTACTTATATTTCACAGGTTATTCCCCTTCGCAGTTTCCTGTCCATAAGCCCCCATTCCCTCTCCTCACCCTTCCCCATAGGGGTATTCCCCCTATACATCCCCCTTATCACCCTCCAACATATGCCCCTGCACTGGGGGTCGAACCTTGGCAACATCAAGGGCTTTCCCTTCCACTGGTGCCCCAACAAGGCTATTCTCTGCTACATATGCAGTTTTGGCCCTGGGTCAGTCCATGTATAGTCTTTCAGTAGTGGTTTAGTCCCTAGAAACTCTGGTCGGTTGGCATTGTTGTTTTAATAGGGTTGCAAGCTCCTTCAACTATTTCAATACTTCCTCTAATTCTCTGCAAGAGGGGTCCTATTCTCAGTTCTGTGGTTTGCTACTAGGATTGACCTCTGAGGAACCTCCAGACTTATTTCCAGAGTGGTTGTGCCAGTTTGCAATCCCACCAACAATGGAGGAGTGTTTCTATTTATCCACATTCTTGCCAGTATCTGCTGTCACCTGAGTTTTTGATCTTAGCCATTCTGACTGGTTTGAGGTGGAATTTTGGGGTTGTTTTGATTTGCATTTCCCTGATGACTAAGGATGTTGAACATTCCTTTAGGTGCTTTTTGGCTGTTTGATAATCCTCAGCTGAGAATGTTTTGTTTAGCTCTGTACCCCATTTTAAATAGGGTGATTTGTCTCTCCAGAGTCTAACTTCTTGAGTTCTTGTATACTTTGGATATTAGCCCTCTATCAGATGTGTGATTGGTAAAGATCTTTTCCCAATATGTCTTTTGCCATTTTGTCCTAATGACAGTGTCTTTTGCTTTACAAATGCACAAAATAAAGAAAGAATGTTAAAAGCAGTAAGGGAAAAAGGTCAAGTAATATATAAAGGCAGAACTATCAGAATCACACCAGACTTCTCACCAGAGACTATGAAAGCCAGAAGATCATTGACAGATGTCATACAGACCCTAAGAGAAAACAAATGGAGCCCAGGTTACTATATCCTGCAAAACTCTCAATTAAGATATATGGAGAAACCAAGATATTCCATGGCAAAACCAAATTTACACAATATCTTTGTACAAATCCAGCCCATCAACAGATAATAAATGGTAAAGCCCAACATAAGGAGGCAAGCTACACCCTAGAAAAAGCAAGAAACTAATCGTCTTGGCAACAAAACAAAGAGAAGAAAAGCAAACAATCATAATCTCTCATCCAAATATGAATATTATTGGAAGCACTAATCACTATTCCTTAATATCTCTCAACATCAGTGGTCTCAACTCCTCAATGAAAAGACATAGATTAACAAACTGGATACACAATGAGGACCCTGGGTTCTGCTGCATAGAGGAAACACATCTCAGAGACAAAGACAGACACTACCTCAGAGTGAAAGGCTGGAAAACAACTTTCCAAGCAAATGGTCTGAAGAAGCATGCTAGAGTAGCCATTCTAATATAGAATAAAATCGATTTTCAACTAAAAGTCATCAAAAAACACACGGAAGGACACTTCATATTCATCAAAGGAAAAATCCAACAAGATGAACTCTCAATCCTAAATATCTATGCTCCAAATCCAAGGGCACCTACATACTTAAAGGAACCTTACTAAAGCACAAAGCACACATTGCACCTCACACAATAATAGTAGGAGATTTCAACACCCCACTCTCAACAATGGACAGATCATGGAAACAGAAATTAAACAGAGACATAGTCAGACTACGAGAAGTCATGAATCAAATGGACTTAACAGATATTTGTAGAACATTCTATCTTAAAACAAAAGGATATACCTTCTTCTCACCACCTTATGGTACTTTCTCCAAAACTGACCATATAATTGGTCATAAAACAGGCCTCAACAGATACAGAAAGATAGAAATAATTCCATGCATCTTATCAGACTACCATGGGCTAAAGCTGGTCTTCAGTAACAATAAGGGAAGAATGCCCACATATACATGGAAGTTGAACAATGCTCTACTCAATGATAACTTGGTCAAGGAAGAAATAAAGAAAGAAATTAAAGACTTCTTAGAATTTAATGAAAATGAAGGTACAACATACCCAAACTTATGGCACACAATGCAAGCTGTGCTAAGAGGAAAAGTCATAGCTCTGAGTGCCTGCAGAAAGAAACAGGAGACAGCATGTATCAACAGCTTGACAGCACACCTAAAAGCTCTAGAGCAAAAAGAAGCAAATACAGACAGAGGAGTAGAAGGCAGGAAACAATCAAACTAAGAGCTGAAATCAACCAAGTAGAAACAAAAAGGACCATAGAAAAAATCAACAGAACCAAAGGTTGGTTCTTTGAGAAAATCAACAAGATAGATAAACCCTTAGCCAGACTATTGAGAGGACACAGAGAGTGTGTACAAATTAACAAAATCAGAAGTGAAAAGGGAGACATAACTACAGAATCCAAGGAAATTCAAAAAATCATCAGATCCTACTACAAAAGACTATATTCAACAAAACTTGAAAATCTGCAGGAAATGGAAAATATCCTAGACAGATACCAAGTACCGAAGTTAAGTCAAGAACAGATAAACCATTTAAACAACCCCATTACTCCTAACAAAATAGAAGCAGTCATTAAAGTTCTCCCAACCAAAAAGAGCGCAGGTCCAGATTGATTCAGTACAGAATTCTATCAGACCTTCATGGAAGACCTCATACAAATACTATCCAAACTATTCCACAAAATTGAAACAGATGAAGTGATACAGAATTCCTTCTATGAAGCCACAATTACTCTTATACCTAAACCACACAAAGACCCAAAAAAGAAAGAGAACTTCAGACCAATTTACCTTATGAATATCGACGCAAAAATACTCCATAAAATTCTGGCAAACTGAATCCAAGAGCACATCAAAACAATCATCCAACATGAACAAGTAAGCTTCATCCCAGGCATGCAGGATGGTTTAATATATGGAAAACCATCAACGTGATCCATTATATAAACTAACTGAAAGAACAAAACCACATGATCATTTCATTAGATGCTGAGAAAGCATTTGACAAAATTCAACACCCCTTCATAATAAAAGTCCTGGAAAGAATAGGAATTCAAGGCCCATACCTAAACATAGTAAAAGCCATACACAACAAACCAGTCACTAACATTAAACTAAATGGAGAGAAACTTGAAGCAATCCCACTAAAATCAGGGACTAGACAAAGCTGCCCACTTTCTCCCTACATATTCAATATAGTTCTTGAAGTTCTAGTCAGAGCAATCAGACAACAAAAGGAGATCAAGGGGATACAGATTGGAAAAGAAGAAGTCAAAATATCACTATTTGCAGATGATATGATAATATATTTAAGTGATCCCAAAAGTTCCACCAGAGAACTACTACAGCTGATAAACAACTTCAGCAAAGTGGCTAGGTATAAAATTGACTCAAATAAATCAGTAGCCTTCCTCTACACAAAAGAGAAAGAAGCCGAGAAAGAAATTAGGGAAACGACACCCTTCATAATAGTCCCAAATAATATAAAGTACCTCAGTGTGACTTTAACCAAGCAAGTAAAAGATCTGTACAATTAAAGCCTCTGAAGAAAGAAATTGAATAAGACCTCAGAAGATGGAAAGATCTCCCATGATCATGGATTGGCAGGATTAATGTAGTAAAAATGGCCATTTTACCAAAAGCGATCTACAGATTCAATGCAATCTCTATCAAAATTCCAACCCAATTATTCAGAGAGTTATACAGAACAATTTGCAAACTCATCTGGAATAACTAAAAACCCAGGATAGCTAAAACTATCCTCAACAATAAAAGGACTTCTGGGGGAATCACTATCCCTGAACTCAAGCAGTATTACAGAGCAGTAATGATAAAAACTACATGGTACTGGTACAGAGACAGACAGATAGACCAGTGGAATAGAAATGAAGACCGAGAAATAAACCCATACACCTATGGTCACTTGATTTTTGACAAAGGAGCCTAAACCATCCAATGGAAAAAAGATAGAATTTTCAGCAAATCGTTCTGGTTCAACTGGAAGTCAGCATGTAGAAGAATGCATATCGATCCATGCTTATCACCCTGTATAAAGCTTAAGTCCAAGTGGATCAAGGACCTCCACATCAAACCAGATACACTCAAACTAATAGAAGAAAAAGTGGCAAAGAGTCTCACAAACATGGGCACTTGGAGAAATTTTCCTGAACAGAACACCAATGGCTTATGCACTAAGATCGAGAATCGACAAATGGGATCTCATAAAATTGCAAAGCTTCTGTAAGGCAAAGTACACTGTTGTTAGGACAAAACGACAACTAACAGATTGGGGAAAGATCTTTTCCAATCCTCCAACAGATAGAGGGCTCATATCCAACATATACAGAGAACTCAAGAAGGTAGACTGCAGGGACATAAATAACCCTATTAAAAATGGGGTTCAGGGCTAAATAAAGAATTCAGAGCTGAGGAATGCCTAATGACTGAGAAACACATAAAGAGATGTTCAACATCTTTAGTCATAAAGGAAATGCAAATCAAAACAACCCTGATATTTCACCTCATACCAGGGAGAATGGCTAAGATCAAAAACTCAGGTGAGAGCAAATGCTGGCAAGGATGTGGAGAAAAAGGAACACTCCTTCGTTGTTGGTGAGATTGCAGACTGGTACAACCATTCTGGAAATCAGTCTGGAGGTTCCTCAGAAAATTGGACATTGAACTACCCGAGGACCCAGCTATATGTCTCTTGGTCATATAACCAAAAGATGCCCCAACATGTAAGAAAGACACATGCTCCACTATGTTCATAGCAGCCTTATTTATAATAGCCAGAAGCTGTAAAGAACCCAGATGCCCTTCACCAGAGGAATGAATACAGAAAATGTGCTACATCTACACAATGGAATATTACTCAGCTATCAAAAACAATGACTTTATGAAATCCATAGGCAAATGGATGGAACTGGAAAATATCATCCTGAGTGAGGTAATCCAATCACAGAAAAACACACATGGCATGCACTCATTGATAAGTGGATATTAGCCTAAATGCTTGAATTACCCTAGATGCACAGAACACATGAAACTCAAGAAGGATGACCAAAATGCGAATGCTTCACTCCTTCTTTAAAAGCGAACAAGAATACCCTTGGCAGGGAATAGGGAGGCAAAGTTTAGAACAGAGGCAGAAGGAACACCCATTCAGAGCCTGCCCACATGTGGCCCATACATATACAGCCACCAAACTAGATAAGATGGATGAAGCATAGAAGTGCAGACTGACAGGAACCAGATGTAGATCTCTCCTGAGAGACACACCTAGAATACAGCAAATACATAGGCGAATGCCAGAAGCAAACTATTGAAATGAGAACGGGACCCCCATTGAAGGAATCAGATAAAAGACTGGAAGAATTTGAAGGTGCTCGAGATCCCATATGAACAACTCTGAAATCCAACTAGAGCTTCCAGGGACTAAGCCACTACCCAAAGACTATACATGAACTGACCCTGGGCTCCAACCTCATAGGTAGCAATGAATAGCCTAGTAAGAGCACCAGTGGAAGGGGAATCCCTTGGTCTTGCCATGACTGAACCCCCAGTGAATGTGATTGTTGGGGGGAGACTGGTAATGGGGGGAGGAAGCCCATAGAGAAGGGGAGGGGGCGGGGTTAGGGGGATGTTGGCCTGGAAACCGGGAAGGGGAATAACAATCAAAATGTAAATAAGAAATACCCAAGTTAATACAGATTAAAAAAAAGATTTGCAGTTTTATGGGGTCCCATTTGTCGATTCTTTATCTTCCAGCATGAGACATTAGTGTTTTGTTCAGGAAATTTTCGCCTGTGCCCATGTGTTTGAAACTCTTCCCCACTTTTTCTTCTATTAGTTTGAGTATATCTGGATTGATGTGTAGGTCCTTGATCCACTTGGACTTAAGCTTTGTACATGGTGATAAGAATGGATCGATTTGTATTCTTGTACATGCTGACCTTCAGTTGAACCAGCACCATTTGTTGAAAATGCTATCTTTCTTCCATTGGATGGTTTTAGCTCCTTTGTCAAAGATCAAATGGCTATGTGTGTGTGGCTTCATTTCAGGGTCTTCAGTTCTGTACCACTGATCAACCTGCCAGTCTCTGTACCAATACCATACAGTTTTTATGACTATTGCTCTGTAATACTGCTTGAAATCAGGGATGGTGATTCCCCCAGAAGTTCTTTTATTGTTGAGTATAGTTTTAGCTATCTGTTTTTTTTTTTGTTATTCCAAATGAATTTGCAAATTGTTCTTTCTATCTCTATAAAGATTTGAGTTGGAATTTGATGGGGAATGCATAGAATCTGAAGATTACTTTTGACAAAATGGCCATCTTTACTATATTAATCCTGCCAATCCTTGAGCTTGGAAGATCTTCCCATCTTCTGAGAACTTCCTCAATTTCTTTCTTCAGATATTTGAAGCTCTTGTCATATAGATATTTCACTTGCTTGGTTAAAGTCACACCAAGACATTTTTATGTTATTTGGGACTATTGTGAAGGGCGTCATTTCCTTAATTTCTTTCTCGGCCTATTTATCCTTTGAGTAGAGGAATGCTACTGATCGTTTGATTTAATTTTATATCCTGACATTTTGCTGAATATTGACGCAAAAATATTTATAAAATTCTTGCAAACCAAATCCAAAAACACATCAAAACGATCATCCTTCATGATCAAGTAGTCTTCATCCAGCAACCCCAAAATTCCACCAGAGAACTACTTAAACGGATAAACAACTTCAGCAAAATGTCAGGAGAATACAAATGCCAGCCCAAGTTACTGTATCCAGCAAAACTTTCAATTAACATAGATGGAGAAACCAAAATATTCCATGACAAAACCAAATTTACGCAATATCTTTCTACAAATCCAGCCCTACAAAGGATAATAGATGGGAAACTCCAACACAAGGAGAGAAACTACACCATACAGAAAGAAAGAATATAATTTCCTTGCAATGAAACCAAAAGAGAAACAAACAAACATAATTCCACCTCTAACAACGAAAATAACAGGAAGCGACAATCACTATTCCTTAATGTCTCTCAGCATCAATGGACTCAATTCCCCAATAAAAAGACATAGATAGACAGACTGGATACGTAAAGAGGACCCAGCATTTTGCTGCATGCAGGAAACACACCTCAAAGACAATTTTATTGAGTATTTTTGCATTGATATTCATAAGGGAAATTGGTCTGAAGTTCTCTTTCTTTGCTGGGTCTTTGTGTGGTTCTGGTATAGGAGTAATTTTGGCTTCATAGAAGGAATTTGGTAGTGCTCTGTCTGTTTCAATTTTGTGGAATAGTTTGGACAATATTGGTTTGAGGTCTTCTATGAAGGTCTGATAGAATTCTGTACTGAACCCATCTGGACCTGAGAAGGAAAAAAGTCAGAAACAGTAAGGAAGTAAGAAACCCCTCTAGGAACTAGAAAATTCAAGAAATAAACGTTTTTCTGTATACTTTTAACCAAAACAGTTTAACAATATCACTACAACAGCACATAGGTCTTGCATTAGATACCAGATTTATTAAATTATAAAAAGAAAAAATCCTTTATTCAATCAACAGAGTTTGGTAAATTGTTGCAGGAGTAATAGAAAAATAATACTGTGGTTTTATTCCGTATTTTGGTGTAATGAATTTTTATACCAAAAGACATAGGAAGAATTGAAAATATTATTTTTTTTACCATGCTCTGAAAACAATTTTTTCAGCTTTTAGGCATGGTAATTCTCAGGCAGAAGAGGGAAGTGTGCACACCAGGGCTGTGTGTGGTGTACACAGCTGTTGAAACTCTCAAGGAAGTTTGTGTAGGAGGCTGAGACACTGTGGGGGGGAAGGCTGTTATAATGATGCTGACAGTAATAAACAGCCAGGTCTTCAGCCTGCACACTGCTGATGGTCAGAGTGAAGTCTGTCCCAGACCCACTGCCTATGAATCGATCAGGGACACCAGATTCCCTAGTGGATGCATAGTAGATCAGCAGTTTAGGAGACTGCCCTGGTTTCTGCTGGTACCAGGCCAAGTAGTTCTTTTGGCTTCCACTCCAAAAAAGACTCTGACTGGACTTGCAGTTTATAGTGACTGTCTCTCCTGCTGACACAGCCAGGGAGGATGGAGACTGGGTCATCACAATGTCCCCACAGGTACCTGAAATAATGAAGAGGCAGTGAACATGCATACATGCACAAACATAGATTAGTATAACAGTTGAAATTTGTCATTTTAATGTCCTCAAAATGTCATAATGTCAGAACATTATTATACAAATAGTATCACACACTGGCACATATTGCAAATTTCTTTTTACCAAGATGAAAGATTGAAAATATTTTAATACTTTAAAATTTTTTACCAGATATCCAGAGCAGCAGGGAAATGAGGACCCGGGTCTGTGATTCCATCTTGCTCCCCCTGTCTGTCTGATGCAGTTTACTCACAGTGCAAAGGCCTGATTTATAAATTCTAAGCAGCTGGGCTGCGCTGGAGGAAATCATGCAAAGCAGACAGGAAATAAAATCAAATGCCTGGGCAGTGTGTGAGAGAGGCTGGTATCAATCAACAGGAAAAAATTCTATCAGAAAGAGCGTAAGAAAAAACAAATGAAAGTGATCGGCTTCCTCATCTCCAGCAGAAATATACTTCGGGTTCTAATAGTTTTGGGTTAAATTCCAAGACATATTTAAATCAGGTGACTTTTGTAGAAAGTTTAGGAGAGGTATCACAGGTTAACTATGCTAGAAAACATAATAAGATATTTGAGAAAATCAGAAGAATACAAGAAAGAAACAGTGTAAGAATAATGTCCTATAAAAGAGAAATGGATAGGAAGGGAAAGAGGAAAGTCAGAAATATTGAATTTAAATTAGTGCAATGTCTCCCATCTCCATATCCACTCTTATAATGTGAAAATGAACAGTGCCTCCAACATCAGTGTCCCAACTTCTTAGATAAACATGGAAGAGAGACGCAAGGAGAAGACCAAATTATCTCTGTGGGAATCCTGGGGGACATTAACTTAAGCCTAGGATCAGAGAAGCTTTAATCTCAAATTGAAGGTAAATCCAGCAGAAATTAACAATCATGTTTCCCACAATTTCAGGGAATTTAAAGAGGATTCTTAGTTTGGGAAAATGGCAGAGAATAAAACAATCCAGGTTTTTTAAACTAATCATGCCTGGAAACCTGCACTACCAAGAGGTTTTACTCTGCACAGGCATATTTTAGAGAAGTCTAGAAATTAACAGGTTTAAAATTGGCTTAATATGGTCTTGCTCACTCTTGACAAATTCTCCAGAAGAGGGCACAGTCACCCTAAATCAAGTAATGATTTTACAGAGACCAGAAGTCCACAATATCAGACATTGTTCCCATCTAAAGGAAAAAATGTTTCAGTGTGAAGGAAAATCAATAGCAGTAGCAGACATGAAAGAACCACCTGAATTCAGGTTAGTGAATTATGAGAGTGTGTATAATATGAATTATAAATACAGCATTATGGGTAAAGTGTAAGAAACATAAAAGTAAACAAAATATGATGACAATGAGTGACATTCATATCTATATCCCAGAACTGGAGAGACAGAAGCAGGAGATCGAGGAGAATACTGCCAGTTTTGGGTTCATAAATTCTAGACCAGGCTAATGTATGACTGCAGACAAGATTTCCAGATGTATATCATTAATCAACTGCCTACAAGACATCTCATGGTATTTGATATCCAAATTGAATTATTCAGGTGATATTAATGTACTTACATTAAGGCAGAATATTATGGAAATTACATATATATTTAATCAATATGCTTCTTTCTTGGATTTTTATATTAAATCTATCATTTTATACAGCGAAATTTTTACAGCAACATTTTACAGCACCATTTTATACAGGTATAAAACATTAAAAGATTTGTGACAAGCATGTTCAGATCCCCTTTATGAACTGCTAGCATACCAACATAAGCGAGAGATGATTGGTGGATTAAGAGAGCTCACAGTCTCTGGTGTTGGCAGGCCCGTTTGTCCCTGGGGGCAACATTCCTGGGATACAGGCAGAGCTGGCAGCCATTGATGGCATCAGGCCTCTGGGTATTGCTGGTTGCAGCAGGCTCCTAGGGGAAGCAAAACTGGTAGTCACAGATGGCTGCAGCCTTGAGGGTTGCCAGTGGAGGTGTGGATCAGAAGATGGAACACAGAGGACTGGGCAGACCACCCAGCTGCTGGGCTTGCTGGAGAAGAGGGCAGGTCCTGGGTAGCAGCAGGACTCCAGGGAAGCAGGCAGAACTGTGCCTCAGGACATGAAGTGTAGACAGTATAGGAGGAGGAGCGCACTGCTGGGTTTCTCTCCAGGGCCAACATCCAGAAATTGTGTTAGTGATTGGTGGTCCCTGATGGCTGAAGGCCTCCAGGGTTGCAGGTTTCTGTGTGGACCTGAAGATGGTGCACAGCAGGTAAAGTGCAGATCTCACAGCCACTGGGCCTGCTAGAGGACCCAGCAGGCAGGGGATGGGGAGGAAATTAGGGGGTGGAGGGGAGCTTAACATACCTGTCCTCTGAGAGGCTTCACTCAGCAGCTGGCCAAAACAGATTAAGAGACCAACAACCAAAATTAGACAGCGTTCAAGCAATTGTATGAAAGAGTTGGGGAAGGATTGATGGATGCACACGGAATGACCACTACATAAGACAAATCTAGTCAACTAACCTTGGCCACTTGGCGGTCTCCCAGAGACTGAACAGCCAACCCAAGAACATTCAGGGGCTGAACCTATCCCCTTCTCACGCACCTCTGCATATATGTAGCAGAAGTGAAGGTTTGTATTCCTGTGAGTCCCCCAACAACTGGAGCAACTTCTCCCTGACTCTGGTGCTTGATTCTGGACCCTGTTCCAGCAATGTGGCTGCATTGTCTGAACTTGGTGAGAGAGGATGTGCTAGTCTTGCAGTGCCTTGATGCACACCAACCATCCTGGGTTGGTGCCCAAGGTCTAGTGCAGTGACGACCCCCTTCTCAGAGGAGAACAGGAGGAGTATGGGGAAAGAGGCTGTGTAAGGAGGACACTCTGAGGAGAGGAGGGCTGCCATTAAGGTGTAAATTGAATCAACTACCTTATTAATTAATTAACAAAATAGTTTTCTGTCTCAAATTGAAGAAATATACCAGACGAGTAACTATCCCCACCAGTGTTTAACAGGTTGTCATGTGATCTCAATCCTCACTAAACTTTATTCTTTGCTTTGTAACAGGTGCAGTGAGCTCAGATTATGTGTTGATGTCATTTCCTGCTGCTCATTCAGATTGGACACATAGAGAGACAGGGTCTGACAAATATAAAGACTCCTGCAGTTAAATATGGGCTTCTCACAGTAGGTAAGGAGAGATCATAGGGACTTGGAAGAATTTCCATGATGTTTTGTGATTATATATCCAAAAAGGCTGACAGCTCTTAGTTACAGTTTTCCCACAAATATGGTTTCCACAACATTTCCCAGTTCATTCCATTCCTTGGACTGTGGTTTAAAATGCACCACAAACCACCTGACACAATATAACACAGAAGAGTTTCCTCCCGACTTTGAAGCTAAGAAGTCTGAAGATGATGACTTGAGCTCCTGGGACACAGCAGCCTTTTCCATTCATCCACCATGCCTAGAGGCCTAGGGAACATCAGTCTGAGATGCAAAATATTCTGAAACAATCCAAGGCTGAACTTGGATTTACTGTTGAGTTACACACATTTTACTCTCTGGATGAATGGTTGTGGCTACCCAATACAAGTGACAGGCAATAGTAGACATGGGAGGAGTTTCTACATTCAGATAAAATATTAATTAAGTACTATTTTTGGTAAGATGTACAAGGAAGGATACCCTTGGAATTGCAACACTTAAAATGCTTTAACAGGTAAATTTCCAGGGGTTCAGGGCAGCCTGGACTACAAAGCACATTTTAACCTAGCAGAGATAGGTTAGTCATTGTTCAACTGGGCACTTAACAGGAATCTTGGCTGTTCCAGTGACAGTAGGTATAGAACAGTGTTTACTCTTACCACTACCCGTCTGATGTCACAAGCTGATACTGTGAACACTGCTTGGAGTCTCCTGTGCCTTAGCCTTCAGAGTTCAGCCTGACAGTAAGTGTGTGAATCAGTAGCTTTTCTCTCTACACAGTCTGCTATCCAAACACTTTCCTCTTTGTCTAAAAATCAGTGAGCCTTACCTTAGTCAACTAGACTTGAGAGCCTGGGAGAGCTTTTACGTGGTATCATGTTCTTTAATCTTTGCATAAAGTTTTCATAATTATTTTCTACTACTTTTGCCTATCTTGAAAGCATGATTTTAAAGGTTACTTGACATAAAGTATTCCATTTTTTTTGTCTGTGCTCATTTTCAGAACAAGTAGTTTGGATACTATTTAAGAATATTCATTTCCTATTAATCATCCCTTTCTTCAAATAGACAGTCACTAAATTCCAATAATAATATCATTTTCTTTACTGAACATTGACTAGCAATGAATGCTACATAGCCACAAAAATCATTTGTGCCTGAGTTCTTTTGTAAAAGAACAAGTACTTTAGATTATCTGAATGAGTTATGTTATGTAAAAGTACAGCTGAGTTATGCAGGAACTTGTATATCAAATGTTTGATACTGAATAAGTAACAATGGAACTGTAGCACAGTCATCTGTTGAAATCCTAAAGTTTCCATGTAATAGGACATGGACAGAATACACAAAGGCAGCAGCAGAGCCTCAGAGGGCACTTACGTAACAACTCTGCTCCGTATTTCTTGTCCTTGCTGAAAAAATAACTACATTGACATATACACATTACACATAATGGTTAGTGTCATAAAAACATCTCACCTTAACATTATTGTATATAAACCATATTTATGCCTTTTTCTGATTAGTTTTTAAAGTCCAATTTGCACAAGCTAGACTCATCTGAATGGGAAAAAATTGTCTCAATAAGGCTAGGATGTGGGCAAGCTTGTAGGGCATTTTCCTAATTACTGACTTATGGAGGAGGATCCAGTCTATTGTGGGTGGGGCTACCCTTGGTCTGACCTGATTTCTATATCAAATAGAACTCAGAAATGTCTGAGGGGACAAGCATGAAAGCAGCTCTCCTCCATGGCTTCTGGTCAGCTCCTGCCTCTGGATTCCTGTCCTATTTGTGTTCCTGCTTGAACCTTCCTCAGTGATTGACTGTTACCTGGACTGTTATACATAGAATTGTAAGGCTAAGACATTTTTCGATTCTTTTAAATTGATTGTGGTCTTAATATTACATTGTAACAATAGTAATCCTAACTAAGACACATCCCTTACCCTCTCAGTGTCTCCATAATTCCTTTCCAACAATTTTTTGTTCTTCTCGTAGTATCTTTGCTACACACCCACCACAACTGTGATTATATTTATATAATTGAGTTTAAAATTCTATGATTTATAAATGAGAGGGTAGGTGTGATATTTTTTTCTAAGCCATTTGTCTAACCCTGTTGCTTCTTCTTGCATTGCCTGTCAATCCGAACTTAATCTTAACAAGTGAGCTGACTCTCTGAACTCAAATACTGCTCTCTCTCTCTCTCTCTCTCTCTCTCTCTCTCTCTCTCTCTCTCTTTCATTCTTCCTTTTTTCCATCTTTCTTTTCTTTCTTTTTTCCTTCCTTCCTTTCTTTTTAAAAATATTTCTGCCTTTTAGATTCATTCATTTTCTCCTCTCCCCATTTTCCCTTCCCTCACAAATCCCAAATTTCCTCTTTTTCTCCATCCTCTGCCTTCATTCATTCCTCTTGCCTTCCTTTCTCCTTCTCTCTTTCCTTTCTTCTTTTTCACTTCCCCTGTTTTGTTCTGTTGTTGGCCAGAATATTTATTATTTCCTCATGATTGAATCAGAAGTAGTTCTTGTATTATTTCTGGGAAACTCCCCTGCTATAAATTTCTTTGAGATTAATGGAAGCTTGTCATGACAGTATCTAGAGACTCTAAGTTGGTTCTCGTTGACATGTTTCCCAGTGATTGCTTACTGTCTTTGATGGTATTTTTGGCTGTTGATTTTACCTGGATACTCTCACAAACTTTTGTCCAGGTAATTTACTTGATTATTTGATGACCACTTTGCATAAGTCCATAGAGACCAGAGCAGCTGCCTATGATTTATAAATCAGGCCTTTGCAGTGAGATCTGAAATGCATCAGACTATCATGGGCATCAAGATGGAATCACAGCCTCAGGTCATCATATTTGTACTTCTCTGGCTGTCTGGTGAGATATTTAAAAGTATTATAATTTCTTAAAAGTGATTCATTTGTAGAGAAGTATCTATTTCCTATAGGAAGCCAATACTATCCAGACAATTTCATTAGAAAAGACATTTTGGATTCCAGTGTTTGTATCAGGAACTAACTACTCAATATCTATTTCTGATTTAAGATGCCAATGGGAGCATTGTGATGACCAAGTCTCCCAAATCCATGTCCACACTAGGAGGAGACGTGGTCACCATGAGCTGCACGTGCAGTCAGAATGTGGGTAGTTATGTATCCTGGAACCAACAGAAACCAGGGCACTATCCTAAACTGCTTATACCCTGGGCATCCATTCAGTACACTGGGGTCCTGGTTGCTTCATAGGCAGTGGATCTGGGATCACCATCAGCAGTGCACAGGCTGAAGACCTGGCAGTTTATTATTGTCAGCAGCATTATGATATTCCTCTCACAGTGCTTCAGCCTCCTACACAAACCTCCTTGAGAACCTCACCAGATGCCTGTACCACACATAGCCCTGGTCTGCACACTGCCCCCTTCCGCCTGGGAGCTGCTATGCCTGCCTGATACAAAGTTTGGTTGAAAATTTATGAACAGAAGATCTTTTTGATCCTTTGAATTGGAAGGTCTTTATGATAAAAGGAAAAAAGACATTTATGTTTGTTTAATTTTAATTGAATTATGCATATTGAGCATGATAAATTTATTATTTTATATTCTGGAGTGCAAAGTTGCAGCATGAATCTCCATAGGCTAATTAAGAATCTGGCTACCTCTAGTCTCACTGGAGGATACTGAAGAGAATGAGGCTTTTGCTTTTCTCAGCTACGGGGAAATCTTCCTTAACCTTGAAACCCCTGGCAATATGCCTCCATTTCTATTTTTGGCTAACTTTATTTATTTGCACATGCATTTTGATTTCCATAAAAATATAAATATTATATCATACAATTTGACAATCTTCATTTTTCCCTTGTTTCTCATTTATGACACACACTATCCCTCCAAATAATATCCTTCCAAGCCCTAAGCTTTCACGTATTTTCATGTGATAAATACAGGTGCCCATTCCCATTCATACATACATGCCCACTAACATTCACACACACTTACACATTCAAATACACAGAGTTTTAAGCCTATAAAAATCTAGGACATAAATATCAGAGAAAACATGAGGTTTAACTTTATAACCAACATATCTGACCTATGCTTCCTATTCCTATTTCATCTGCCTCTGCTGATTTCTCATCTACTTTCCAAATGTGGAGACTATGATACATCATTCTACACTAATGATAAACATGATTTTGTATCATGAAAATTGAGTTTGTTTTTTGTCTTATAATAAGTAAGGATTTTGGGATAGGTTGAGGGAAATATTTTTTACTTCAATAAAACAATATGTTAATCAACCTCAAACTTGTATTTAATTGAAAATTTACCTTTTCTTGCAATTCACTTTTGAGACAAAGTATCATTTGTGAAACTTGAAGATAGATTTGCCTGTAGTGTATTTTTTTTACTTACATTTCAAATGTTATTCCCTTTCATGGTTTCCTGTCCATAAATCCCCATCTCACCCCTTTTATCTATGAGGGACTTACCACTCCCCAACCACCTACCCCTTCCCAACTCCCTGCTCTGACATTCCCCTATAGTGGGTGGTCCAGCCTTAGCAGGAACAAGGGCTTCTCTTCCAATTGTTGCCCAACAATGCCATCCTCTGCTACATATGCAGCCGGAGCCAGGAGTCTGTCCATGTGTAATCTTTCATTAGTAGTTAAGTCCTTGTGAGCTGTGGTTGGTTGGTACTGTTGAGGGGTTGCAATCCCCTCAGCTCCTTCAATCCTTTTTCTAACCCGTACAATGGGGACCCCATTCTCAAATCAGTGGTTTGCTGCTAGCATTAGGCTCTGTATTTGTCATGCTCTGGCTGAGCCTCTCAGTAGACAGCTGTATCAGGCTCCTGTCAGCATGAACTTCTTGGCTTTGTCAAGGGGGCGTGGGAGACTCTGGCCATTCCTTCAGTTTCTGCTCCCAACTTTGTCTCCATATCCTCTCCTATGAATATTCTGTTTCCTATTTTAGAAGGAGTGAAGCATTCAATTTTGGTCATCCTTCTTGAGCTTCATGTGGTTTGTGGATTGTATCTTGTGTAATTTCAAGTTTTGGTCTAATATCCACTTATCAGTGAGTGCATATCATGTATGTTTATTTGTGATTTGGATACCTCAGTCAGGATGATATTTTCTAGTTCCATCTATTTGCCTATGAATTTCATGAAGTCATTAATTTGATAGCTGTGTAGTACTCCATTGTGTATATGTACCACCTTTTCTGTATCCATTCCTCTGTTGAAGGGCATCTGGGTTCTTTCCAGCTTCTGCTGTTATAAATAAGGCTGCTATGTACAAAGTGGAGCATGTGTCCTTGGTAGGTTGGGGCAACTTTTGGGTATATGCCCAGGAGTGGTATAGCTGGGTCCTCAGTCAGTATTATATCTCATTTTCCGAGTAACTGCCAGACTGATTTCCAGAGTTTTTGTACCAGATTTCAATTCCAACAACCAGGGAAAAGTATTTCTCTTTTTCCACATCCTCGACAGCATCTGTTGTCACCCGAGTCTCTGATCTTAGCCATTTTGTCTGATGTGAGGTTAAATCTCAGGGTTGTTTTGATTTTCATTTCTCTGATGACTAAATTGTGGAGCAGAGACTGAAGAAAATGCCATCCAGAGACTGTGAAACCTGGGGCTCCATCCTACATATAGGTAACAAACCCGGACACTCTTGTTTCTGCCAAGAACTGCTTAATGACAGGAGTCTGTTATAGCTGTCTCCTGAGAGGCTCTGCCAGAACCTGACAAATACAGAGGCAGATGCTCCCAGCTAACCCTTTGACTGAGCACAGTTCCTCAGTGGAGGATTTAGAGAAAGGATTGAAGGAGCTGAAGGAGTTTGCATTCCCATAGCAAGAACAACAATATCAACCCATCAGAAACCTCAGATCTCCTACAGACTAAACCACCAACCAAAGAGTAAACAAGGAGTGACCCATGCTCCAGCTGCTTATGCACCAGAGGCTGGACTTTTTCAGTCATCAATGATAGGAGAAGTCTTTGTTCCTTTGAAGGCTCGATGCCCAAAGTAGGAGAATGCCAGCGGAGGGAGGCAGGATTAGGTGGCTTCCTCATAGAAGCAGAGGTGAGGAGGATAACACTTGAAAGGTAAGGAAATAAAATATCTAATGAAAAACAACCATCATTAAATGTAAGTTGAGAAAAATTAAAGCTTATCTGTGGTGCACAACATGTGTCAGTCCCAATGAGTAAGTTGCTTCGAATGTAGCTGAAAAGGTAACTTATGAGGCATTAACAATGTTGCTTATGGAGGTTGATAAAATGGCATCTACTGTCACTGGATGGTATCCTGCCTTGCTACCAGGAGAGTTTTTCTTCACAGTTTTAATGCAAACTAGTTTGAAAAAGTTTAAGAAGAAAGCTGACAATTTCTTTTACTAGAGAAGAGTGCAGAATTGTCTCTGCATTTAGAGAGTTTGCGTATAGAAGTTCTTGGAAAATAAAAAGGGCAAATGGGAGGAGAAAAAATTTCATGCTTGGTTAATAAGACCAGGGATGTTCCACATGATGAAAGCCCAAAGTAAACAAGGCTGGAAAGTCAACTGCCACCTGCTCTGCATCTAGGGGCTGGAAAGAACAGGGAATGGTATGGGTACAACAGGCTAAGGTGCAGCCAAGCACACCACCAGAGAATTGGCTTTGGTTTACACTGGCACCTTCAGCCTTCCCAGTCCTTGTACAGCATAAACCTGCTAGCAATTGTGGGCAACTTACAATGAATTAACCTGGTAACTGAGAGAAATACAGCTAATATTCCTACATTGTCAAAGACATGTTAAATAACTGGGCTGCACAGGATAGGGTTATCTCACAAGATTGCAAGGGATTTGTGTCAGCTGTCCTAGAAGCTGGACAGCAATTACAATGGTTGAGCAATTAAATGGTGAAAGCATGATGCTACAAAATTTAGCACAACATAACATAGCAAGGGAAACAAATGTTACTAAAGGAAACAAAGAGAATGGCCTATTAGCTTGAGGCTATGCAGCAAACAATATGAGTGATTTTTCTTTTGTCAGTCAGAAGGTACCGAAAAGGAAGAAAATAAAATTAGGTATTTCTCATGTTATAACTGTTATAGAAAAAGTGCAGCTTAGGATCTGGCTACAGATACCCCATTTCATTATTCCCAAAAGTTGAATGTTACAAGTTGACCACTGGTATATATAATCCCTTAACTTCAGGGACAGTGGGAATAATATTTGCAAGAAGTGGATTAATTTCTCAAGAATTTATTGTGTGTGCAGGTATAGTAGGTATGGATACCAAGTAGGAAATAAAAATTATGGGATATGTGAAAAAGGAAATGAACATTGATGAAGAAGATAGAACTTCTCAACTGTTGTTTCCTTACATTAAGGGCAAGGTTGATTCAGTAGAAAGGATAGTAGCTTTTGGAAGTACTGGAAACCTGTATTCTGTCAGACAATGGTTAAAGATCAGAGACCCGAATCGAAACTACAAATGAATGGTGTTGACATAGGAGGTTTGGTTGATACAGGAGTTGATGTTAGTATATATTCCCAAATGTACTAGAATCCAGATTGGCGACTTCAAACAGTATACACACAATTTATAGAAAGTGTTATGTTATCACAAATAAGACGATGTGTCCAATGGATTACCTGTGTGGAATCAGAAGGGCAAACAGGGAATTTGAGACCTTATTTGGCTGACATACCCATCAATTTATGGGGAAGGAATCTTTTACAATGATAGGATACTTAAATTAATATTCATGCAAATCCAGAAAAAGCAAATGAAGAAATTAGAGGTGATATGGTAGATGCTCCCAGGAAAGGTATTGATACAGGTGATAGAAAACCATTGAAAGCTGTGCTCATGCCTAGAAAACAGGACATTACAAGATTTGAGTTTCCAAATTTATAAAAGAGGCCACTGCTAATATACCAACAGCCTTACCTGGCCCAAATGGTTATAAAATCAGCCTCTCTGTTGAGAGCAGTGGTCCATACGAAAACAAAAACAGGACATTACAAGATTTGAGTTTCCAAATTTATAAAGGAGGCCAGTGCTAATATACCAACAGCCTTACCTGGTCCAAATGGTTATAAAACCAGCCTCTCTAATGAGAGCAGTAGTCTGTAACAAAAGAAAAATTGCAGGCACTAGGACAACTGGTGTAAGAGCAGCTGGATGCTCAATATATAGAAGAGTCTACCAACTCTTGTAACACAAGAATTCTTCCATGCTTGAGGTTATAGAAAAATAAGAGATTCACTCAGTTATTTTGTTTATAAAATCAGTCAACAAAAATTTGATTACAAAAGGTACCGATCCATAGTGAAAAACTGCAAACTCTTAATGATTTTCAAAAGTAAATGGGAATCCTACACTGGGAGCTTTTCCTGTGCCACAGCTTTCAGTACCCATATCCTGCTGGGAGAGATCTGTATTCTCAGGAGGGCTGAGAATCCTGAGAACACAGGTGAGACCTCCATTTCTGTTCACTTTCCTGGCCCAAGAGGAACGGGCCTGGAGCACTCAAGACACAGGAACCAAGGACAAGTCTGGGACAGGATCTTTCTGGTTTCTGCCTGCACCCTGAACTGACCCTGTGTCACAGCTCTCTGTTCCCAGATCCTGTTGGGAGAAATCTGGAGTCACAGAAGTGCTGACAATCCTGAGAGCATAGGTGAGACACCACATCTGATCACATTCCTGACCCAAGAGGAATCTGCGTGCAGCCCTAAAAACACAGGAACTGAGGAACAGTGCGGGATATGATCCTTCTGGTTTCTGTCTGTGCCCAGAGTTGACCCTGTGCTCCAGCTCTCCCTATGCACATCTCCCAGGGAGAGAGCTGGTATCCCAGTAGTGCTGACACACTGGATTACAGGAGGGTCAAGTCAGTGTCTGAGACAGTAAGACCAGCTAACACCAGGGATACAACAACGCGGAGAGGCAAAGGCAAGAACCCAAGCAACAGAAACCAAGGCCATTTGGCATCATGAGAACCCTCTTCTCCTACTACAGCAAGCCCTGGATACCTGAACACACATGAAAAGCAAAATTTAAATTTAAAATCCCAACTCATGGCGATGATACAGGACTTTAAGAAATACATCAATAACTCTCTTAAAGAAATGCAGGACAACACAGGTAAACAAGTAGAAGCCCTAAAAGAGGAAACAGAATAATTCCTTAGAGAATCACAGGAAACACAACCAAATAGGTGAAGGGAGTGAACAAAACCATCCAGGATCTAAAAATGGAAATAGAAACAACAATGAAATCAGAAAGGAAGTTAAACCCGGAGATAGAGGGGTTGGGGATTTAGCTCAGCGGTAGAGGGCTTGCCTAGCAAGCGCAAGGCCCTGGGTTCAGTCCCCAGCTCCGACAAAAAAGAAAAAAAAAAGAAAAGAAAAGAAACCTGGAGATAGAAAACCTAGGAAACACATTGGAATTCATAGATGAAACCATCACCAACAGAATACAAGAGATAGAAGAGAGAATCTCAGGGGCAGGAGATACCACAGAAAATCTGATACAATAGTCAAAGAAAATACAAAATGCAAAATGCTCCTAATCCAAAACATCCAGAAAATCGAGGACACAATGATAATACCTAACCTAAATGATAGGTATAGAAGAGAGTGATGATTCTCAACTTAAAGGCCAATAATCTTCAACAAATTTTAGAAGAAAACTTCCCTAACATAAAGAAAGAGAACATACAATAAGCCTGCAGGACTCTAAATAGACTGGAACAGAAAAGAAATTCCTCCTGTCACATAATAGTCAAAATACCAAATGCATAAAACAAAGAAAGAATATTAAAAGTAGTAAGGGAAAAATGTCTGGTAACATATAAAGACAGACCTATCAGAATTAAACCTGACTTCTCACCAGAGACTATGAAAGACAGATGATCCTGGGCAGATATCATCAGAGCCTATGAGAACACAAATGCCAGCCCACGATACTATATCCAGCAGAATTCTCAATTACCATAGATGGGAAAAGCAAGATATTCTCTTACAAAGAATAATCCATGAAAATCTCCAACACACGGAGGGAAACTACATCAAAGAACAAGCAAGAAAGTAATCAAATTTCAACTAACGCAAAAGAATAGAGTGACACAAACATGATTTCACCTCTAATCTTGTAAGCAAGCATAGATTAGCCTAGTCTAGAATAAATGTACCCAAGCTAGTCTTTAATCTTAAGGATCTCCTGCTTCTGTGTCTCCAATTCTGGGATACAGGTATGAATCTCACTCTTTATCATGGTACTTAGTTTCCTTTTCGGTTCCTTTACTTTGCCTATAAAGCTGTATTTCTAATTCATCTCACAGAATATTATAGTTCACTAACCTGAATTCAGATGGTTCTTTTACTGCTACTGATTTTCCTTCATACTCAAACATTTTTTCCTTTACATGTGAACAATCTCTGATGTTGTAGATTCCAGGTTTTTGTAAAATCATTACTTGATTTAGGGTAGCTCTGACCCCTTCTGGAGAATTTTAGAAGAGTGAGCAAGACCATATTTAGGCAGTTTTAATCCTGCTAATTTCTAGAGTTCTCTAGAATTTACCTTTATGGAATAAAACATTTTGGTAGTGTTGGTCTCCAGGCATGATGAGCTGAAGACATGAAGCTTGTTTTATTCTTTGTCATTTCTCCAAACTGAGAACCTTTTTAAGATCCTTGAAGTTGTGGGAAACGTAATTGTTAGATTCTGTTTTATTTGCTTTATTTTGAATTTAAAGCTTCTCTGATTCTAAGCTTAAGCTACTGACCCCCAGGATATCCACACAGATAATATGGTGTTCTATTTGCATCTCTGTCCATTGCTTATCTTGGAAGTTGTGGTCCAAATGCCTGAGGCACTGTTCATTTTGTCATTATAAGAATGGATGTGGAGATGGGAGACAGTGAACAAATTATCTTCAATTGTTTTTTTACTTTCATCCATACCATTACTGTCTTTTATTGATCATTTTTTCTTACTTTGTTTGTTTCTTGTTTTCTAGAGTCGTCAATCTGAGATAGATCTCTTAAAGTATTTCCAAAAGTCACCTGATTTAAATATGCCTTAGATTTTTAACACAAACCTGTTAGATCCCATAGGAGATTTCTGTTGGAGATGAAAATTCATTCACTTTCAGTGTTCTCTTATGCTCTCTTTGATGGCATTTTTGCCTGTTGATTGACACCAGATAGTGTCACACACTTACACCCACACTACCCGGGCATCTGTTTTGTATTTCCTGTCTGCTTTGCATGGTTTGCTCCAGCCCAGTCCAGATGCTCAGAATTTATAAACCAGGCCTTTTTACTGTGACTAAACTGCAGTAGACAGGCAGGAGGAGCAAGATGGAATCACAAACTCAGGCCCTCATATCCCTGCTGCTCTGGGTATATGGTAAAAAATTTAAAGTATTAAAATCTTTTCAAACTTTCATCTTTGTAATAAGAAATTTACAATGTATGCCAGTGTGTAATATTTCTTACATAATAATTTTGTGACATTTTGACATTATAAAGACATTTAAATGACAAATTTCAACTGTTATTATAATCTACATTTGTGTATGTATGCATTTTCACTGCCTATTCATTATTTCAGGTACCTGTGGGGACATTGTGATGACCCAGTCTCCATCCTCCCTGGCTGTGTCAGAAGGAGAGATGGTCACTATAAACTGCAAGTCCAGTCAGAGTCTTTTATCCAGTGGAAACCAAAAGAACTACTTGGCCTGGTACCAGCAGAAACCAGGGCAGTCTCCTAAACTACTGATCTACTATGCATCCACTAGGCAATCAGGGGTCCCTGATCGCTTCATAGGCAGTGGATCTGGGACAGACTTCACTCTGACCATCAGCGGTGTGCAGGCTGAAGACCTGGCAGATTATTACTGCCTGCAGCATTACAGCTATCCTCCCACAATGCCTCAGCCTCCTACATTAACCTCCTAGATGGTTTCAACAGCTGTGTACATCATACACAGCCCTGGCATACACAGTTCCCCCTTCTGCCTGACAGCTGGCATGCTGTCACTAAAAATTAATGTGTTTACTTCCTCTTCTGTCTTTTGGTATAAAATTCTATACACCAAAATGGAGAATAAAACCATAGTATTATTTTTCTATTCTGCAATAATTTACTACAAACTCTGTTGATTGAATATAAGGTATTTATCTTTTTATAGTTCTTTTAATCTGGTATCTAATGTAAGGCCTATGGGCTGATATGGTGATATTAGTAAACTGTGTTTTATTTAAGAGTATATAGAAAAAATTTGCTTCTTGCTTTTTCTAGTTCCAAGAGGGTTTTCTTACTTCCTTAGTGCTATCCATTTTTCTCACTTGTTTTCCTTTTATTCATATTCCTTTTATTTAATTAGTTATCTTTATGTACGTGTGTTAATCTCTCTCCCTCTGTGTATGTGTGTGCATATATGTGTGTACATATGTAGATGAGTATGCCCCATGCAGTTTTCAAAGATCAGAGAACAATTAGGAGTTGATTTTTTGCCAAGTGGCTTCTGGGGTCTCCAGTTTGACACTGGGCTTGGTGGCAAGTAGTTTTGCCCTTTGTGCAAAGTTGCTGCTTCTTAAAAATTCTTTATGGATATGTCCTCATTTTACAGAAGTTTCACAACAGAATGTCTTTTAAGTATATCATATATTTTACCATATCCACTAAATCTCCCCATTTCCATTTCCTTTTCCTCTTGTAATAATGAGACTCTTTTTGACCCATCAGCAGCATGAATATGGATGTAGAGATTTTTTTAATATCTTGAAGCTTATCCTTTTTGCTGGGCAGTCTCTTAGCTACTCTAAATTGATTAATCCTGGCACTAAGTCTCTCTATATGGCCAGCTCTAACTGGGCATGACTTTGGCTTGTCTGTTTATTTGGTTTACCTCTGTGTTCATTGGCTGTATCTACCACATGTCTCTTCTTCCAGCATCCCTCTCTCTGCTGCAAAGTTCCACCTTCCACTTTCTGTCTGGCTATTGTTGTTCAATCTTTGTTATAGCTAATTAGATAATATTTTAGATTGTCTTAGGAAGGTAGAGATGAATAAATATTTACAAATAGAAAACCTAGCAATGGTCCATAGACATGACAATATAAGGGTCCTGTCAGCAACATTTAGCTATCTGCCTGTACATAATTAACAACTGAATGTACGAGACACACTTTCACTCTATGAATCCCAACAACTTGTTATTTTTTCTCTCATTCTCCCCCTTTCTCTCTGCCTCTCTCTCATTCTTTCTGTCTCTTCTTTCTATCTTTAAAACATATACATACATACACACATATGTACACATACGTACACACATACACATGCATACACAAATAAGCACCACACACACAGGCAATTCACAGATGTGTACACATATGCACATGCATATATACAGATATACACACATATACATACCTATACACCTGAAGGTTACTTCCACTGTATTTAGGATCCAAAAGGGAGGGAAATATGATATCTCTTGTCCTTGTTTCTGGGACCACAAATCACTCTGAACTCTTTTATCTGCTTTTGACTGTGGAGACTGAGATCCTAGATACTCCCATCCTGAGTATAACCCAGTGGGGCAAATGCTCTGCTTCACTATATCTTGTTAGATTTTGGTAGCATAAGGGTGCCTCTGCTTATTCACAATGATCTGTGTTCCCTGTTCATGTTTTTCATAATCTTACCTCCATAGGGACATTTATAGATTTGGAGCAAAGATACTCAGTAAATTCTTCTTCAAATCATGAGGAAACCATACCACTTAACTCTTAAATAATAGTATGCAGTTGCTTTGTCTTCTTGATAGCAATCACATTGTAAATGCACTGTTCTTTGAAAATGTTTATAATGTTGAGATTTGAAAGTGTTCCAAAAACTCTTGATTTCTTTAAAGTAGAGTGTCCATAGAGTACTTTTTTCTTTCAGTTTAAAAATTGTTATTTTGAGAGACAGAAGGAGTAGAGTGAGATAGATAGGAGAGAGAGAGAGAGAGAGAGAGAGAGAGAGAGAGAGAGAGAGAGAGAGAGAGAGAGAATATGAAGTTGGGTGGCTAGGGAAGAGGAAAGAATCTGTTAGTTGGGGAAAAGGAAACATGATCAAAATATATTTTATAAAGGTTTTTCTTTAAAAAAATGAAATCTGGTAAAAATTGAACAGGGTTGTCCTGAAATCACTTAAGATGTGTTTGAACTGCTCTGTGAATAGTTTTGCCAACCCCACTGACCATTTAGATGAGAGCAGTTGTCCCTCTGATTATGAAGTTTACTGAGCTGCCTTGCATGTTGAATCATTAGGCAAATGCCCATGATGCTCAAAGATCTTGAAAGCCTGTGACCAGTTCTTAAAGACAGGGTCAGCTGCTCTCCTGCTATGGGTGCTGATGCACTGAGTACCAGATGAGACAGTGCAGCAAAACAATCTGAGCTTCTATTTTAGCCATGTTTTTGCCCATGTCTCTAAGATCTTGATAATAGGAATTATAGCATTTAAAATTTGGTTTTAACCATCATATTTTCTATTTCATTTTCTAATAGTTCACAATGATACTTGTGATTGTTGTCACAGGTGTCATATGTATCAAACTGCAGGATAATGTCATCACACAGGTGTAGGCAGGTACAAGATAAAACGAGGCCTGTCATTGGATGAGAAGGAAAGATGGGCGGGAGAAGAGTTTTAGAGAGAAGAGGAGACTGGAAGCAAGGTGGAGGAAGCCACAAAGAGAACATGGAAGCTGATGTTAAGATTCCTCTCTGCCATGGTACAACCATTCTGGAAATCAGTCTGGAGGTTCCTCAGAAAACTGGACATTGAACTACCTGAGGACCCAGCTATACCCCTCTTGGGCATATACCCAAAAGATGCCCCAACATATAACAAGGACATGTGCTCCACTATGTTCATCGCAGCCTTATTTATAATAGCCAGAAGCTGGAAAGAACCCAGATGCCCTTCAACAGAGGAATGGATACAGAAAATGTGGTACATCTACACAATGGAATATTACTCAGCTATCAAAAACAATGACTTTATGAAATTCATAGGCAAATGGTTGGAACTGGAAAATATCATCCTGAGTGAGGTAACCCAATAACTGAAAATCACACATGGTATGCACTCATTTATAAGTGGATATTAGCCCAAATGCTTGAATTGCCCTAGATGCACAGAACATATGAAACTCAAGAAAGATGACCAAAATGCGAATGCTTCACTCCTTCTTTAAAAGGGGAACAAGAATACCCTTGGCAGGGAATAGGGAGGCAAAGATTAAAACAGAGGCAGAAGGAACACCCATTCAGAGCCTGCCCCACACGTGGCCCATACATATACAGCCACCCAATTAGACAAGATGGATGAAGCAAAGAAGTGCAGGCTGACAGGAACCAGATGTAGATCTCTCCTGAGAGACACACCCAGAATACAGCAAATACATAGGCGAATGCCAGCAACAAACCACTGAACTGAGAATGGGTCCCCCATTGAAGGAATCAGAGAAAGGACTGGAAGAGCTTTAAGGGCCTTGAGACCCCATATGTACAACAGTGCCAAGCAACCAGAGCTTCCAGGGACTAAGCCACTACCCAAAGACTATACATGGACTGACCCTGGGCTCCAACCTCATAGGTAGCTATGAATAGCCTAGCAAGAGCACCAGTGGAAGGGGAAGCCCTTGGTCCTGCTAAGACTGAACCCCTCAGTGACATGATTGTTGGGGGGAGGGCGTCAATAGGGGGGATGTGGAGGGGAACAGCCATAGAGAAGGGGAGGGGAGGGGTTAGGGGGATGTTGACCCGGAAACCGGGAAAGGGAATAACAATCGAAATGTAAATAAGAAATACTCAAGTTAATAAAGAAAAAAAAAAGAAATACTCAAGTTAATAAAGATAAAAAAATTAAAAAAAGATTCCTCCCATTTACAGGTTGTTATGAATATTTTTAAGGGATAGATATGTACAGGGCTTTGTATGTTCAGGTGGGCAATTATATCTTTTCAATTGAATCAGAGGTTATTGTGTTGTGTGTGCTATCATGTAGTGATTTAGGTTTAAGAGAGCATGTGGCAGTTGGAGATACTAAGCTGCCACAGAATTGGGATGTATATTTCTGGCATGGTGGCAACCTGCCTTGGGAACTAGATGGGTAGAGAGATTGCTTTTAGGCTCAGAGAGAAGCCTTTGACAGTGTGATATGGGAAAGCAAAGCAAGTGAGACGCTTTGCTGACTGAATTGAAGATATCTGTCAGATATCTTGGGACATAAGGGTGCCAGAACTACTGCGGGGAAAAAAGACAGCCTTTTTTATTATTATTTTTTTTTACAGCAACATCAAACTGAGATGGTTTCCATATACCTGTAACAGTAGTGTTTGCATATTTATAATTCCAGACTCTACCAGGGACATTGTGCTGAACCAGTCTTCAGTTTATTGTGTTTAGTCTCTGGAACAAATGGATACTTCATTCTGCAAGTCCTCTGAGAGCACCAATGACACATTGTACCATAACAGTGTGTAGTGGTATCAACAGAACACAAAACAGTTTCCTATTGTCCTGATTCATGAAGCATTCAGTGTAGAGTCTGGTGTTTCTGTCAGGTTCAGTGGCAGTTGGTGTGAGACAGATTTAATACCTATAGAGGCTAACTGTGGTGCAATCTATGATTGTTAGAATGGTCAGGATTTTCTTCCACAGTTCTCTATGTGTAAACAAAATACTCTTGGGCTTGCTGCTCAATGAGATTCCAACTCTCACATGGTTCTTTATCTCTAGACATCTCTAGCAATGATCTGCAGGTTTCTTTAAAAAAAAGGATACTGACTAAGTTTATGCTAACTTCATACACAATGGAATCATCTGAGTGTAGGGAACACTGATCAAATACCTTCAGAAGAATGGTATATAGGCAAGCCTGTAGAGCATTTCCTTAATTAGTAAATGATGTAGGATTACCTGTAAAATATCTGAGAGACCATTCCTAAAGTTGTGGTCCCAAGTTCTTTCTATAAGACAGCAGGCCATGTGAGCAAGCTAGTAAGCAGCACTCCTCAGTGACCTCTGCATCAGGTCCTGCTTTCAGATTTCTGTCTTGGCTTGCCTGAATTTCTGTTCTGACTTCCTTCAGTGATGGACTATGGATGTAGAAGTATAAGGTTCTTAAACACTTTCCTCCTTATATTGTTTTTGTTCATAAGAATAGTGACCTAAGACAAAGATAAAACCATGAAAGGTACAATATTTATAATGGTGTGTACATGTTATAAATAATTTCTGTACAAAATTGTGATCTCTATTCAAAGTTTCAAAGGATTTGTTTGATATTTATTACGTTTTTGATTTTGTAGTTGACACTACTAAATTCGAAGAAAATTTCCCCATCAATTCAATATAAAAGAACCTCATATACTCAGGACTGTAAGTTGTCTGAGTAACTTTCAAATACAGATTATATTCTCAACCTAGTGTTTTATTTTTCACCATACATACATACATACATACATACATACATACATACATACATACGCTTCTATATTTTTCAATTTTGGAATCATAGCTCACTACACATAAAAGTATATTGCTTAGGTCTCAAACTAGGGACAAATGGCAAAGTTAGGTGTCCATTAACATATCAAAGGAGACACTGGCTGACCAGCATATCCCAGTCTCTACCTGTTACAAGGCCTTCTTGGCTGGCACACCCCACTCCCTACCCTGAACACTCCATCCCAAATATTGGACTGTGTTTGCCTTCCCCCAGCTCTCTGGCATCTATATAATCCTCTATTATGGATCCAACCACTTTTTATCTACCCTTTAAGTAAACTTTGTAGCCTCTTGGTCAGGCTCTTCCAATTTCCCTCTTCATATGTCCTGGTTCCTTCTGGTCATGTCAACTCTGGATTCTCTCAGATGTCCCTCTAGCTAAGCTCTCCCTTTGATCTACACTAAATTTTCTCTTCCACAAACCTAGAAGCAGTTTTATATCCTTTATCTGATTTTTTTCTCATTCATCTGATCTAAAGGTGCTTGGTACATTTGGTGTCAAAACATGGGTGACAGACAGAGGCAACTCAGTATATGTAGAGTACAATAAAAATGAAGAAATACAAAAGGACATTGAAAAGAAACCCATCATAAATGTGATTAAAAGCCGTACTCTCACATTAAAATCTAAAGGCAGTCAATGCTGGCTGAGAGAGTGAGAATCATTATATTTCTGGACAGTTCCTCCCCCAGGTTATACAATTCCAAGTGGCCAGCCCTAAGCATATGTACATATGAGCAACACTAAATGGAGTCAGTAGGATACATGTATGTTTATACTTGTGTGTGTGTGTTTATCTTCATCTGTGTAACAATAATAATTTATGAAGAAAAGGAGAAGCAGTTATAAATATGAGAGTTCAGAGCACAGTAAATGCTAGATATTGGAGGGGAAGAGTTGGAAATGATATAAACTTAGTACCTGTGTCCTATGCACCTCTACTGAGGTAGGCTATCACAGCCTCTTCTATACTCTGCCTCTATATATCTGTGCCTCTTGTTCCTGCTTATCTAGGTCAAATTGACATCAATCAGTATTGGAAGATTCTGTAGTCTGTCTGGGAAAGTCTCCAAGAACCCATGGCCAGATGTATCCTCTCCACACTGAGAGAAATTACAATTAACTTGAGTTCCTGCCCTATATCTAGCAGTCCAAAAGAAGATACCCCCTCTTTCCATGCTTCTGCCAATGTTGGTGGGAGTCCTCATCTGATTCATAGGTGGATCTGAGAAAGAATTTACCATCAGACTGCAGAGATGGTGTTTAATGATTTCTTAGTTTGTCACTGTCATCATACCCTAAAGAGCCATCTTTAGGAGGCCAAGTGTGTCCCCTACAATAAAAATTCCTGCAAGTGCAGGGCCTCATCTTCCCTAGAGGTAGGTATTTTCATAGAACAAGAGCTGTGAATATTTATATATAGACTATGATTTTGAAGGTTAATAAGACTGAACTCAGACTATCTGATGCTTCATCTTGTCCACTGAATCTTTTCTTTCTTTCCTTTTTATTGGATATTTCTTTATTTACGGTTCAAATATTATTCCCTTTCCCGTTTTCCTGTCTATAATCACCCATCTCTTCCCCCTTCCCTTCTTTCATAAGGATGTGCCCCTCTAAGTCCAACCAACTTACTGTCCCCCATATATTTCCTTACACCTTGGCAGGACCAAGGGATCCTCTTTCCATTGGTGCCCAACAAGACCATCTTTTGATACATATGCAATTGGAGCCATGGATCAGTCCATTTATAGTCTTATGGTTGTGTTTTAGACCCTGGAAGCTTTGGTTGTTTGGTATTGTTTTTTTCTTAGGGTTGCAATCCCCTTCAGCTCTTTCAATCCATTCCCTAATTCTTCCAACAGGGATCTCATTCTCAGTTCAGTGGTTTGCTTCTAGCATTCACTCCTGTATTTTCATGTTCTGGCTGTGTCTTTCAGGAGACAACTACATCAGGGTCCTGTCAGCATGTACTTCTTAGCTTCATCAATCTTATCTAGTTTTTGTGGCTGTATATTTATGGGCCACATGTGGGGCAGGTTCTGCATGGTTGTTTCTTTAACATCTGCTCTAAACTTTGTCTCCATAACCACTCCTATGGGTATTTTTCTTCCCCCTTTTAAGAAGGAGTGAAGCATATACGTTTTACTCATCCTTCTTGAGCTTCATGTGCTCTGTGGATTGCAAATTTGCTAGTTCGAACTTTTGTGCTAATATCCATTTACCAGTGAGCACATACCATGTGTGTTTTTCTGTGATTGGGTTAACTCACTCAGGATGATATTTTCTAGTTCAGTCCATTTGCCTATGAATTTCATGAAGTTATTGTTCTTGATAGGTGAGTAGTACTCCATTGTGTAGATGTACCATATTTTCTGTATCCATTCCTCTGTTGAAGGGCACCTGGGTTATTCTCAGTCTCTGGCTGTTATAAATAAGACTGCCTTGAACATAGTGGAGTCTTTGTTGTATGTTGGGGCATTTTTTGGGTATATGCCCAGGAGAGGTACGGCTGGGTCCTTAGGTAGTGCAATGTCCAATTTTCTGAGAAACCTTCAAACTGATTTCTAGAGTGGTTGTACCAGTTTGCAATCCCACCAACAATGGAGGAGTGTTCCTCTTTCTCTACATCCTTGCCAGCATCTCTTGCCACCTAAGTTTTTTATCTTAGCCGTTGTGAGAGGTGTGAGGTAGAATATCAGGGTTGTTTTTATTTGCATTTCCCTGATGACTAAGGATGTTGAACATTTATTTAGTTGCTTCCCAGCCATTTGATATTCATCAACTGAGAATTCTTTGTTTAGCTCTGTACCCCAATTTTTAATAGTATTATTTGGCTCTCTGGAGTCTAACTTCTTGAGTTCTTTGTGTATTTTGGATATTAGCCATGCATCAGATGTAGGATTGGGAAAGATCTTTTCCCAGTCTGTTGGTTGCTGTTTTGTGCTACTGACAGTATCCTTTGCCTTACAGAAGCTTTGCAGTTTTATGAGGTTCCATTTGTCGATTTGTGACCTTAGAGCATAAGCCATTGGTGTTCTGTTCAGGAAAATTTCCCCAAGTGCCCATGTTTGTGAAACTCTTTGACATTTTTCTTGTATTAGTTTTAGGGTATCTGGTTTGATGTGGAGGTCCTTGACCCATTTGGACTTAAGCTTTGTACAGGGTGTTAAGAATGGATTAATTTGCATTCTTCTAAATGCTGACCCCCAGTTGAGCCAAGACCATTTGATGAAAATGCTATCTTTTTTCCATTGGATGGTTTAAGCTCCTTTGTCAAAGATAAAGTGACCACATGTCTATGGGTTCATTTCTGGGTCTTCAATTTTATTTCACTGCTCTATCTGCCCGTCTCTGTACCAATACCATACAGTTTTTATGACTATTGCTCTGTAATAGTGCTTGAGGTCAGGGATGGTGATTCTCCCAGAGATTCTTTTATTGTTGAGTATAGTTTTCACTCTCCTGGGTTTTTTGTTATTCCAAATGAATTTTCCAATTGCTCTTTCTATCTCTATGAATTTATGACCAATTATATGGTCAATTTTGGAGAAAATACCATGAGGTTGTGATAAGAATATATATACCTTTTTGTTTTAGGATAGAATTTTCTATAACTATCAATTAAGTATGTTTGGTTCTTGACTTTTTTAGTCTGTCTATGTCTCTGTTTAATTTCTGTTTCCATGATCTGTCCATTGATGAGAGTGGGGTGTTGAAATCTCCTACTATTATTGTGTGAGGTGCAATGTGTGTTTTGAGCTTTAGTAAGGTTTCTTTTACGTATGTAGGTGGCCTTGTATTTGGAGCATAGATATTTAGGATTGAGAGTTCATCTTGGTGGATTTTTCTTTTGATGAATATGAAGTGTCCTTCCTTATCTTTTTTGATGACTTTTGGTTGAAAATCGATTGTATTCGGTATTAGAATGGCTACTTTCGCTTGCTTCTTTAGACCATTTCCTTGGAAAATTGTTTTTCAACCTTTTACTCTGAGGTAGTGTCTGTCTTTGTCTCTGAGGTATGTTTCCTGTAGGCAGCAAACTGCTGGGTCCTCACTGTGTATCCAGTTTGTTAATCCGTGTCTTTTTTATTGGGAATTGAGTCCGTTTATATTGGTATATATTGAGGAATAGTGATTGTTGTTTCCTGTTATCTTCGTATGTGGAGGTGACATTATGTTTATGTGCTTGTCTTCTCTTTGTTTTGCTGCAAAACGATTAGTTTCTGGCTTTTTCTAGGGTATAGCTTGCCTCCTTATGTTGGTCTTTACCATTTATTATCCTTTGTAGTGCTGGATTTGTAGAAAGATATTGTGTAAATTTGGTTTTGTCATGGAATATCTTGATTTCTCCATCTATGTTAATTGAGAGTTTTGCAGGATACAGTAGCCTGGGCTGGCATTTGTGTTCTCTTAGGTTCTGTATGACATCAGTCCAGGATCTTCTGGCTTTCATAGTCACTGGTTAGAAGTCTGGTGTAATTCTAATAAGTCTGTCTTTATATGTTACTTGACCTTTTTCCCTTACTGCTTTTAATATTCTTTCTTCATTTCGTGCATTTTGTGTTTTGACTGTTATGTGACAGGAGGACTTTCTATTCTGGTCCAATCTATTTGGAGTTCTGTAGACTACTTGTTTGCATATGGGCATCTCTTTCTTTAGGTTAGGGAAGTTTTCTTCTATGATTTTGTTGAAAATATTTACTGGTCCTTTGAGTTGGGGGTCTTCACTCTCTTCTATACGTATTATCTTTAGGTTTGATCTTCTCATTTTGTCCTGGATTTCCTGTATGTTTTGGGCCAGTAGCTTTTTCTCTTTTACATTATCTTTGACAGTCGTGCCAATGGTTTCTATGGAATCTTCTGCTCCTGAGATTATCTCTGCTTCATGAGATAGAAGAGAGAATCATTTTCCTGGTGATGCTCGTGTCTATTGCTCCTTGTCTCTTCCTTTAGTTTTCTATATCCAGGGCTGTCTCCCTTTGTGCTTTCTTTACTGTTTCTATTTCCATTTTCAATTCCTTCACCTGTTTGGTTGTGTTTTCCTGTAATTCTTTCAGGGATTTTTGTGTTTCCTCTCTAAGGGCTTCTACTGGTTTAATTGTGTTTTCCCACGTTTCTCTAAGGGAATTCTTTCTGTCTTCCTTAAAGTCCTCCATCATCATGATCAAATGTGATTTTAAATCTAGATCTTGCTTTTCTGGTGGGTTTGGATATTCAGTGTCTGCTTTGGTGAGATAATTAAGCTCTGATGATGCCATTGGTTTCTGTTGCTTGGGTTCCTGCACTTGCCTCTTGCCTCAGGTTGCCTCTGGCATTATCTTGTTCTGCTATTTCTGACAGTGGTTTGACCAAGCTATAGGCCTATTCGTCAGGAGTGCTGTAGACCTATTTTCCTGTTTTCTTTCAGCCAGTTATGGGAACAGAGTGTTCTGCTTCCAGGCGTGTAGTCACTCCTATGTACTAGCTTTTAGCTCTTCCTGTTGGCATGTGTCCTGAGTCCACCGGGCAGGTCACTAGGAGCAGAAAATTGGGTCTTACCTCTGGTTTCGGGCCAGAAGTCTCTCCCCGGGATTAGGTTTCAGCTCTTCGTGAAGGCAGTAACCAGAAGTGCCTGCCCCTCCTTCTGCAGGGTCCCTGTGTACAGGGGGCCCGGATGGCACTAGACGTTTTTCTTTAGAGTCCAAAATGTGGGCAGAGAGTAGTCTCCTCTGGTTTCCCAGGCATGTCTGCCCCTCTGAAAGTGTAGCTCTTCCTCCCATAGGATTTGGGTGGAGGGAGCTGCTTGCCTCGGTGCCTTCAAATCTGGGCACAGTTTGGACCATAGGGGTCCTGCAGCTTGAGTGCCCCTATCTTCCTGTGCCCAGAGACCCTATACAGCTTTTAATATTCTTTGTTTTGTGCATTTGGTGTTGTGAATGTTATGTGATGGGAGGAATTTCTTTTCTGGTCCAATCTATTTGGAGTTCTTTGGGCTTCTTGCATGTTTATGGGCATCTCTTTCTTTAGGGTTAGTGATGTTTTCTTCTATAATTTTATTGAAGATATTTACTGGCCCTTTAAGTTGGGAGTCTTCACACTCTTCAATACATATTATCCTTATGTTTGATATTATCATTGTGTTCTAGATTTCCTGGTTGTTTTGTGGTAGGAGCTTTTTGTGTTTTACATTTTCTTTGATGGTCATGTCAATGTTTTCTATGGTACCTTCTTCTCCTGAGATTCTCTCTTCTATCTCTTGCATTCTGTGGGTGATACTTGTGTCTATATCTTCTGGTCTTTTTCCCAGATTTCTATCTCCATGGTTGTTTCCCTTTGTGATTCCTTTATTGTTTCTATTTTTATTTTAAAATTCTTGGACAGTTTTGTTCAATTACTTCACCTGTTTTGTTTTGTTTTCCTGTAATTGTTTAAGGGGATTTTTGTGTTATCTCTTTAAGGACTTCTACTTGTTTCCCTGTGTTTTGCTGTATTTTTTAAAGGGAGTTATTTATGTCCTTCTTAAAATCCTCTATCATCATCATGAGTTGTTATTTTAAATCCAAATCCTACTTTTCCTCTGTGTGTGGGATCACCAGTATTTGCTTTGGTGGGAGAACTATGCTCTGATGATGCCAAGTAGTCTTGTTTTCTGTTGCTTATCTCCCTGTGCTTGCCTCTCACCATCAGATTGTCTCTGATGTTAACTTATTCTGCTGTCTCTGATAGTGGCTTGACCTTCCCGTATGTCAGTATGGCAGCAGTCTTATAGACATGTTTCCTTTTGGCTGGATCCAGAATCTGAGAGCTATTCCTGGGTTTGTGTGTCCTAAAGTCTACAGAGGGTTGCTTGGAGAATTGAATTGTTCTTAACTCTTCTCTCGGGTGTGTTCATGCTCCAGGTAAAAGGATTATAGCTTTATGCTTGGGCAGAAACTGAAAAGGTCCTGTCCCTGTGTGCTCCTATGTTCCCATATACAGGGGGCATTACACAGGTTCCTCTTGGGCCAGGAATGTAAGAAGAACTCAAACTTGCCCACTTTGAGGCTACAGCTCTTCCTCTCAAGGAATTTGGTTAGAGAGAGCATTTGGACCAGTTCAGTTCAGTTCATTTCTGGGTGCAGACAGAAACCAGAAGGTTCCTGCCATGGACTGCTCCTGTAATACTGTATCCAGAGGGCACTAGACAGGTTCCTCTTGTGCCAGGAATGTGAACAGAAGTGGAGGTCTCCCCTGCACTCTCAGGATTGTCTGCACTTCTGAGAATCCAGCTCTCTCCCCCATGGGATTTAGGTACAGAGGGTTGTTGAAGCGGTTCAGTTCAGGGTATAGCCAGAACCACGTATGTATTTATATTATCTATATTATCAAGCATTATTTGTTAAGACATAAAATTTTAATTTATGTCTTTGTGTATTTCTCTTTGTGTGTATGGCACATATGTGTGGGATATTTACTAAATGAACCATAAAATAGAGTACTAGATCCTCTGGAACTGGAGTTAATGGGGATGGGGAGGCTCCAGATATGAGGGCTAAAAATAAGATGGAGATCTCTGCAGGGGCAGCATGTGCTACTAATTGCTGAAGCATCTAAATCATATATTTTAAAAAGCAGTAATTAGAATGAACTAGTTTTATTTGTTTATTTTTAAATATGAAATCGTTTTATGTATCACATGTTAGCTTAAAACTTGCTTTGTATACCAAGATATCCTGAACCCATTGAAATTTCCATGTATCATTATCTTTAGTGTTGAAATTTCAAGTGTTTCCTACCTTGTATATATTACCAAAAATATTTATTAATATTTTATTTGAATATAAAAATCCCCCCTGTGTACTATTTCCTGTTACTGATATTGGATAGACACAACCATTCATCCAGAGAGTAAAAGATATATAATTCAAGAGCAAAGCAAACTACAGTCTTCTATTTTGCATCCAAGATTCACTTTCCCTAGGTCTCTAGGCATGGTAGATGAAAGGAAGCAGCTGCTGTGTCCCAGGAGCTCAAGTCTTCATCTTCAGACTTCCTGGTTCCAAAGGTGGAAAGAAATTTATCTGTGTTCTTTTGAGTTGGCTGCTTTGTAGTACACTTTAAACTACAGCCCAAGGAATCAAATGAACAAGGACATGTTTTGCAAACCATATTCTTGGGAAAAGGTCTAACTAAGGGCTGTCACATAATTTTTATGTGTAATCACAAAACATCATGGAAATTTTACATTCCAAGACCATGTGATCTCCCCTTACAATTTGTGAGAAGCCCATGCTTAGCAGCACGAGTCTTCAGATTTATCAGATCCCATCTCCATGTGCCCAGTTTGAATGAGCAGCACAGTCTGAGTTCACAGCAGCTGTCACAAAGCAAAGTATAAAGACAAGATCTAGAGCTCATGAGAACTTGTTAGAAACTGATGGGGATATTTACTCTTCTGGTATATTCTTCAGTTTGAGAGGGAACTATTTTGTTCATTAATTAATTAACAAATTTCTCCTCTGAGAAAGGGATGGTCCCCATCACACAACTCATCTCAGAACTGTGCACAGTCTTTCCCATTGGAACCAGAGAAGGCAGCCCAGTTAGCAGAACAGGGTCCACAGTTAGGCAACAGAGTCAGGTAGGTAATTGCTCCAGTTATTGGGGGAATCCTATGAATACCAAGCTTCACATCTGCCACATATGTGCAGGGGTTGTGGAGAAGAAACTAGGTTCAGCACATAATTGTTATTTGGTTTACCGTTCAGTCTCTGAGAGCTCCCTTAAAGGCCCAAGTTAGTTGACTCAATTGCTCTAATGGAGTCACCATTCCCTCAGTGTCCATCAATCCTTCCCCTAACGCTTTCACAAGAGTCCTTCAACATTGTCTAATCTTTGGCTGTTGGTCTCTTCATTTGTTTTAGCTAGCTGTTGGGTGAAGCCTCTCAGAGGACAGTTAAGCTAGGCTCCCTCCACCCCTTACTGTCCTCCCCATCTCCTGCATGTTGGGTTATCTAGCATGCTCAGCAGCAGTGAGGTCTGGACTGTCCCTGCTGTGCTCCATCTTCAGGTCCACAAAGCCACCTGCAATCCTGGAGGCCTGCAGACATAAGGGAATACAAGTGAGACTACTAACACAATTCCTGAATGTTGGCCCCTGCAGGAAAACACAGCAGTGAGCTCCTCCTCCTATACTATCTGAGTTTCATGTCCTGAGGCACAGTTCTGCCTGCTTCGCTGGAGTCCTGCTACTACCCACGACCTGACCTCATCTCCAGCAAGCCCAGCATCTGTGTGGTTTTCCCTGTCCTCTGTGTTTCATCTTCTGATTCACACTTCTTCTGGCAACTCAGTACACTAGCAGCAGTTAAGGGACTACCAGTTTTGCTTCCACCACTAGAAGCCTGCTGCAACCAGGAATATCCAGAGGCCTGAAGCCATCAGTGACTACCAGCTCTGCCTGTATTTCTGGAAGCCTGCTCCCACTCAGGACAAGCAGCTCTATCAGTGATCCCAGTGGCCTGCTGCCATCAATGACTACCAGCTTTATTTAAATCCCTGGAGACCTGCTGCCCTCAGAGACAACCAGGCCTGCTGACACCAGAGATTGGAAGCTCTCTTAATCTACAAATGATCTCTATGTTATGTTGGTATGTTAACACTTTATAAAGGAGATCTGAACATACTTTTACAAATCATTTAATGTTTTATACCTGAGAAGTTACTGTATGAAATGATTTAATTAATGCAAAATAGAAGAAAAATGCATATTGGTTAAATGCACATTTAATTTTGATAATATTCTGGCTTAATATTAGCACATTAAAATCAGAGGAATAATTCATTTTGGATATCAAATACCATGAGCTGTCTTGTAGTCAGTTGATTAATGATATATATCTGGAAATCTTGTCTGCATGCATAGGGTAACCTTGTCTAGAATTCATGTACCCAAGTCAGGTTTTACTCTGAAGGATCTCCTGCTTCTGTGTCTCCAATTCTAGGATACAGATATGGATCTCACTCTTTATCATGATACTTTCCGTTTCCTGTACAGAAAACATCTCATATACTCTCATAATTCACTAACCTAAATTCAGATTATTCGTCCATGTCTGTTACTGCTATTGATTTTCCCTCACACTCAAACATTTTTTCTCCTTTAGATGTGAAAAATCTCTGATGTTGTGGTGTACTGGTCTTTGTAAAATCATTAATTGATTTAGGGTTGCTGTGCCCCCTTCTAGAGAATTTTTTAAGAGTGAGCAAGACCATATTTATTCAGTTTTAATCCTGCTTATTTCTGGAGTTCTCTAGAATTTGCCTTTGTGGAATAAAACCTTTGGGTAGTGCTGGTCTCCAGGCATGATGAGCTGAAGACACCTAGTTTGTTTTATTTGTCATCATTTCTCCAAACTGAAAATTCTTTTTAAGTTCCCTGAAGTTGTGGGAAACATGATTGTTAGTTTCTGTTTTGTTTGCCCTTTACATTGAATTTAAAGCTTCTCTTATCCTAGGCTTAAGCTAGTGGCCCGCAGGATTTCTACAGAGATATTTTGGTTTTCTACTTGTATCTCTTTCCCATGTTTATCTCAGAAGTTGAGATCCAAATGTCTGAGGCACTGTTCATTTTGTCATTACAAGAGTTGATATGCAGATGGGAGACAATGAACAAATTATCTTCAATTTTACTGTCATCCCTACCATTACTATATTTTATAGGATTTTTTTCTTACTTTGTTTCTTTCTTCTACACTTGTGATTTTTTTGAGCTATCTTTGTTTTCTAGAATGGGCAGTCTGAGATAGGTCTCCTAAAATTTCTACAAAAGGCATATATGCCTTGGATTTTAAACCCAAACCTATTAGATCTTGTAGTAGATTTCTGTTGGTGATGAGGAAGGCAATCACTTTCAGAGTTTTCTTATGCTCTCGCTGAAGACATTTTTGCCTGTCGATTGACAACAGCACTCACTCACACACTGGGCTGACATCTGCTTTGTATTTCCTGTCTGCTTTGCATGTATCCTCCAGTCCAGTCCAGCTCTCAGAATTTAAAAACCAGGCCTTTGCACTGTGACTGATCAGCATCAGACAGGCAGGGGGAGCAAGATGGAATCACAGACTCAGGTCCTCATGTCCCTGCTGCTCTGGGTATCTGGTAAGAAATTTAAAGTAGTAAAATCTTTTCAAACTTTCATCTTTGTAATAAGAAATCTACAATGTGTGCCATTGTGTAATATTTCTTACTTAATAATTTTGTGACATTATGACATTATAAAGACATTTAAATGACAAGTTTCAACTGTTATTATAAACTATGTTTGGGCATGTATGCATTTTCACTGCCTATTCATTGTTGCAGGTACCTGTGGGGACATTGTGATGACCCAGTCTCCCTCCTCCCTGGCTGTGTCAGCAGGAGACAAGGTCACTATGAGCTGCAAGTCCAGTCAGAGTCTTTTATCCAGTGAATACCAAGGGAACTACTTGTCCTGGTTCCAGCAGAAACCAGGGCAGTCTCCTAAACTGCTGATCTCCTTGGCATCCACTAGGGAAACTGGTGTACCTGATCGCTTCATAGGCAGTGGATCTGGGACAGACTTCACTCTGACCATCAACAGTGTGCAGGCTGAAGACCTGGCTGTTTATTACTGTGAACAGTACTATAGCTATCCTCCCACAGTGCTTCAGCTTCCTACACAAACCTCCTTGAGAGTTTCAACAGCTGTGTACACCATCCACAGCCCTGGGCATGGCGAGTTCCCCCTTCTGCCTGAGAGCCGGCATGCCTAAATGGTGAAGAAAATGTTTATAGAGCATTAAAAACATAATGTTTTCACTTCCTCTTATTTTTTTGGTTCAAAATTTCTATACACAACGGAGAATAAAAGAACAGTATTAATTTTCTATTCTTTCTGAAACAATTTACCACAAACTCTTTTGACTGAATATGATGTTTTTATCTTTTTATAGTTATATAAATCTGGTATCTAATTTAAGGCTTATGGACTGATGTAATGATATTGGTAAACTGTTTTGATTAGGAGTATATAGAAAAAATTTGTTTCTTGCTTTTCTAGTTCCTAGAGGGTTTTCTTACTTTCTTAGTGATATCCATTTTTGTGTGACATTTTTCATTTTCTGAGTCTTTTATTTAGTTTTTATTTAATTAGTTATCTTTTTGCACATGTATTCATCTCTCCCTCTGTGTATGTGTGTATGTGTGTGTACACATGTAGATGAATATGTGTAGTACCATATCAGAGGTCAGAGGACAAATACAGTTTGATTCTGTTTGTGCCAAGAGGATTGTACAGCCTCAGGGCTGATGCTAGATTTGGTGGCAAGCGCCTTTGCCCTTTGTGCAATGTTGCTGCTTCTTAAAATTCTTATTGATATGTCCTCATCTGACAGAAGTTTCAAAACAGAATGGCTTTCAAGTACATCATATATTGTACCTTATCCACTAAATCAACCCATTTCCATTTCCTTTACCTCTTCTTATAGTGGGACTATCTGTAACCCACCAGCAACATAAATATTGAAACAGAGGCTTTTTAATATTTTGGAGCTCAGGCCTTTTGCTGGGCAGTCTCTCAGCTACTCTAAATTGACTAGTTCTGTCACTAAGTCACTCTACATGGTCAGCTCTAACTGTGCTTGGCTTGGTTCATCTGTTCACTTTTGTGTTCATTGGCTGAATCTAACACATGTCTCTTCTTCCAGCATTCCTCTCACTGCTGGGAAATTCCACCTTCTACTTCCTGTCTGGATATGGCTTTTAGATCTTTGTATAGCCAATTAGATAATATTTTAGATTGCCTTAGGAATGTAGGGAAGAATAAACATTTAAAAATAGAAAACCCAATATGTGCCATAGAAATGTCAATACAATAGTCAATACAGCATTTACCTATCTGACTGGGCATAATTAACCATGGAACGTACAGAGAGATGCTTTTACTCTATGAATCCCAACTTGTTATTTTTTCTTTCTAGTCTACTTCTCTTCCTGTTCCCCTTTCTCTCTGCCTTTCTCTCATTCCCTCTCTCCTCCTTCTATCTTTATCACATATACACATATACATACATATGTACACATACATACACACATATATATTCATACACTAATAAACACCACACATATGCATATCTACACATGTATAAACATACATACATGCAGATATACAGAGATGTACACATACACATACATATGTATACATATATAAACCCATACACATGCACACATAAATAAGCACCAACATATGCATATTAACACATGTATCACATACACACGTGCACACACATACAGAGATTGACACATATACATCCATACACATTACAAAAAATATGTCTATGATCTAAAAAAGAGAAAATATGAAATCTCTTATCTTTGTTTCTAGGGCCATGTATCACACTGAAATCTTTTATCTGCTTTTGACTGTGGATACTGAGATACTAGATACAACCATTCTGAGTATGATCCAAATGAGGACAAATGCTCTGTCTTTAGAATATCTGCTTAGTTCAGCATTGGATTTTGCAGTAGTATAAGGGATGATTCTGCTTATTCTCAATGATCTGTGTTCCCTGTCTTCATATGATTTTCCTAATCTTAGCTCTTTACGAAAATTATAGATTTGGGGTGATAATACTCAGTAGATACTTCTTGAAACCAAGCACAAACTGTACTCTTCAACTCTTGAATAAGATCCAGTTCCTTTGTCTTCTTGCTAAGGATCACAATGTGAAAACACTGTTGCTTGAAAATGTTGCTATTGTCGAGATTTGAAAGTGTTCCAAAAACTCTTGAATTCTTTTCAGTAAAGTATCCATAGAGTACTTTTTTTTGTCTTTCAGTTTTAAAAATTGTTTTTGGAGAAGCAGCAGGGGTAAGGTGATATATATATATATATATCACCTTACACATATATATGTGTGTGTGTGTGTGTGTGTGTGTGTGTGAGAGAGAGAGAGAGAGAGAGAGAGAGAGAGAGAGAGAGAGAGAGAGAGAGAGAGAGAATATGAAGTTAAGTGGTTACGGGGGAGGAAAGAATCTGGTGGTAGGGGTTGGGGAAAGGAAAATATGATCAAAATATATTATATAAAGGTTTTTCTTTAAAAAGGAAACCTAGTGAAAATTGAACAGGGTTGTTCTAAAATCTCTTAGGATGTGTTTGAGCTTCTCTGTGAATGGTTTTGCCAACTCCATTGACCACTGAGTTGAGAGCAGGTGTCCCTCTGATTATTAGCTTTACTGAGCTGCTTTGCATGTCCAATCATTAGACAAAGGCCCAGGATGCTCAAAACAGCTTCAAAGCATGTGACCAGTTCTCAGAAACAGGGTCAGCTGCTCTCCTGCTTTGGATGCTGCTCTCAGTATGAGGTGAGACAGTGCAGCAAAGCACTGTGAGGTTCTACTGTAGCTATGTGTGTTTCCCATGTCTCTAGGATCTTGATAATAGGAATCATGGCATTTTAAATTTGTTTTTAACCATCACATTTTTTCTTTTATTTCCGAATAGTTCACAGTGATGCTTTTATCTGTTGTCACAGGTGTCATATGTATCACAACGAGATGGTTTCAATATGCCTGTAATGGTAGTGTTTGCATATTTATAATTCCAGGCTCTACCTGGGACATTGTGCTGAAGCAGTCTTAAGTTTGCAAGGTTTAGTCTCTGGAACAAATGGACACAATATCCTGCAAGTCCTGTGAGAGCACCAGTGACACACTGTATAATAACGGTATGCAGGTGGTATCAACAGAACCCAAAATAGCCTCACATTGTCCTGATTTATGAAGCATTCAGTGTAGAGTCTGGTGCTTCTGTCAGGTTCAGTGGCAGTTGATCTGAGACAGATTTTATACCTGCAGAGGCAAGTGATTATGCAAGCTATGTCTGTGAGCAAGGTTTGGATTTTCCTCCACAGTTCTCTATATCTAAGCAAAATCCTCTTGTGGCTGCTGCTTAATGAGATTTCAACTCTCACATGGTTCTCTCTCTAGACATCGCCAGCAAAGATCTGCAGGTTTCTTGAAAAATACTGACTAAATTTATGCTAACTTGGTACACAATGGAATCATCTGAGAGTAGGGAACACTGATTAAATACCTTCACAAAATTGGTATATAGACAAGCCTGTAGAGCATTTTCTTAATTAGTAAAAGATGTGAGACTACTCCTAAAATATCAGCAAGGCGATACCTAAGCTTGTGGTTCTGAGTTTGTAAGACAGCAGGCCATGTGAGCAAGCCTCCTCAGTGACTTCTGCATCAAGTCCTGCCTCCAGGTTCCTCTCCTGACTTGCTTGAGTTTCTGTTCAGACTTCCTGCAGTGATGAACTATGGATGTTGACATATAAGGCCAATAAACCCTTTCCTCCCTATATTGTTTTTGTTGTGGTGCTTCTTCATAAGAATAGTGACCTAAGACAAAAAGTACAACCGTGAAATATACGGTGTTTATAACAGTGAGTACATGCTATAAATAATTTCATTACAAAATTCTGTTCTCTATTCAAATTTTCAAAGAATTTATTTGAGATTTTTTTTTATTTAGTTGGTGATACTATTACACTTGAAAAGAATTTCCCCATTCATTTAAAATAAAAGAACTTCATATACTTAGGGCTATTAGTTGTTTAACTAACTTTCAAATACAAAGTATATTCTCACCCTAATGTTTTTTCATTATACATACATACAAACACACATACATACATACATACATGCATACATACATACACACACACCTCTAAACATTTGAGAAAAGGTCTCATCCCATAGTCTAAGCTAAACTGGACTGCACTATAAAGGCCAGTCTAGATTTGACGCTATGGACTATGTATGTGCCCTTTCCTCCTGAGAGCCGAGATTCCAGGTTCATGACATCATGCTCAGGCCTTTTGAATTTTTAGATGATCTTACTTTGCAAGTGAGGTAATTCCAGGTGACAGGGTATGAACAGCCACAAGCCCTGGAAGTTTAGTTATTTCAATCCTTTTGTGCCCATCTTGGTAATTCATATCTTCTCAATAGGAGAGAGACTTCAATGATATGATCCTTTACCAGAAGTACACTTCTGTATTTTTCAATTCTAGAGTCACAGCTCACTACACAGGAAAGTGTATTTCTTAGGTCTCAAACTAAGGACAAATGGCTAAGTTAGGTGTCCATTAACATATCAAAGAAGACACTGGCTGCTCGGCATATACCGGTCTCTACCTATTAAAAGGCCATCTTAGCCGGCACACACCACTCCCTACCCTGAACACTGTATCCCAGATATTGACTGTGTTTGCCTTCCCAAGCTCTCTGGCCTCTGTATAATCCATCTTATGGCTCCAACCACATTCTTATCTGCCCTTTAATAAACTTTGTAGCCTCTTGGTCAGGCTCTTTCATCTTCCCTCTTCATAGGGCCTGGCTTCTTCTGCTCATGTCGACTCTGGGTTCTCTCAGATGTCCCTGCCTAGACTGTTCTCTTCCTTTTATCTACACTAAACTTTCTCCTCCACTAAGCCTAGGAGCAGTTTTATATTCTTTATCTGATTTTTTTCATTTATCTGATCTAAAGGTGCTTGGTATATTTGGTGTCAAAACATGGGTTTCAGACAGAGGCAAGATTCAGTGTACATTGAATACAATCAAAATGAGGAAATACAAAAGAATGTTCCAAAGAAAACCCATCATAAATCTTATTCAATTCCTTACTCCCTCATAAAAAGTTAAAGGTAGTCAATGCTGGCTGTGAGAGTGAGAATCCATTATATTTTGGAAAGTCTCTTCTCCAGGTTATACAATCCCAGTGGCCAGCCCTAAGCATATGTACATATAAGCAACACTAAGTGGAGTCAGTAGGATACATGTATGTTTATATTTCTGTGTGCATCTCTGTAGCAATAATAATTTAAGAAGAAAAAAGAGGCAGAGTTATAAATATGTGTGTTTAGAGCACAGGAAGTTCTAAATGTTGGACGGGAAGAGTTGGAAATTGATATAATATTAGTACTTGTGTCCTATACACCTCTACTGTGTTAGGTTGTCACAGACTCTTCTGTACTGGGCCTCTATACATCTGTGCCTCTAGTTACTGATTCTCCAGGTCAAATTGCCATCAATCAGCCCTGGGAGTTTCTTTATTCTCCCTGGAAAAGAAAGTCTCAATGACACCAGGGCCAGGTATATTCTCTCCTACACTGAGAGAAATTACAATTTGCCACAGTTCCAGCCCTATTTCTAGCAGTCCAGAAGAAGAGAATCCCCCAATTTCTTTTATTCTGTCAATGTTGGTGGGAGTCCCTATCTGAATTTTAGGTGGGTCTGGGAAAGAATTCACCCTGAGAGATGATGCTGAACGATTTCTTAGTTTCTCACTGTCATCATACCCTGAAGAGCCATCTCTTGGTGGCTGAGTTCCCTACAATAAATTCCCACATGAGCAAGGCCTCAGGCTTAGTTGTGCCATTCATCCCAGAGCCAGGAATCTTTTTTAAGAAAAGCTGTGAGTGCTCATAAATTGACAGTGAATAAGCAGGTTAATGAGACTGACCACAGACTCTCTGATGCTTTATCTTGTCCAATTATGATTGTCTGTTTTTAAAGAGAAAGCTACAATAACAGAAGCAACTAGACCAAAAGCAGCAGAGAAAGAACGAGGAAATATTTGTTATTTCTGTTTTTCACATCTTTATTTGTGAGTTCCCTCTGAACATTGAAGATTTCCCAGTCCACATCTCACAATTCTTGATTCTTTAGATCTTGTATCATTAGTCTGGGAGAGATCTAGATACTTGTATATAGTGGCCACTTTAAATGAGTGCACATTAAAAAATGGCTGCTTCATGACTTCATCAGGAGGTTTTATTGTAGTTAGGAGAAAGCATCCAGAGGCCCATGGAAGAGCTCAGAGCAGAAAGAAAAAGACAGAGACTAGGCATGGTCTGGGCCCAGTTCTACTCTTGGGAGTAGGCAGAAGCATAAGAAAGAATATTGAGGAAGAGAATAGTAGAGAATAGTTGGGTAGGGGAAAACCTTGTCATTATAAAGAGAGCAGGGATCTAGGAGAGAGGAGATCCATGAACTGTAACAGCTAGCAATTTGGGGCATGTGAAACTGACCACAAGGTAGCCTGTGCATTGAAATTTGTAACAAGTATTTGCACATAGAAACTGAAGAAGTCTGGAGGCTTGCATGGATTTGATATGTAATCACAGGTGTGTATCAATGGAGAGTCCTTTTTCCCTTCTGCTGGAAACAAGAGAATTGATCTATTTCACTAGTGTAGTGTTCATTAGTGCTGGCTTTTATTTAACCTCCAGAAATGCTTGTATATACCAACTTGAACTGAACCTAGACACAATTTCAGACCAAGTAAGTGGGTCTCTTGTTTGGGGATTCTTGGTGTTTACCTCTAGGTCCATCAGCCAGCTTTCCAAAAAACTGCTCTTCCATACCACTTTCCTGTCTTGATTTCCCCAAAGATCAAGATTCATCAGACCAATAATAATATTTACATAAGGATTACCTTCTCGATGGCACCCTTTGCTTGAGAGATGAGGATTGAACCCAGAGCCTTGCGCTTGGTAGGCAAGCACTCTACCACTGAGCTAAATTCCCAACCCCATGGACTGTTAAAAATCATCTTTCATCCTAGAAATGAGAATGTTAAGTTTATAGGTGCTTTACTCTACAAAATAATAGCATACTACATTCCATAGTCATGTGTCTACACAGAACCTTCAGTCAATTTCAACATATTCACAAAACACTCAGAGGAACTAGTCATACTACAGTGCTGCATTAAGGAAAGAAATAAAAGCACTTCCCCTTGGTGTCAATTAACCCATATTTAGTCCAGATTTGAATTCTATATTTCATGCTTTGTATTTTCATCCTGTCTATTATATGATTCTGAATCTGGCTCTGCTTAACAGATGTTTTGTAAATCTGTCCTTGAGTCTTTCTTTGCTCTGTAATTACTGAACAGCAAAAAATCCTCCTGTGGTGAAAGAATGAAGCATTATTTAGAGAAATTTTAAACAGAATTTTACAATGGATTAAGGCAAAGTTTCCAAATGATCCCAAAAGAATAAGATAACAGTATTATAAACATTATTGTTTGTCAAAAACTATATACATGTGATTAGCAGGAACACAACATTTATTGTGGGTATTTGTTTTATAAGATTGCTTTAAGTCTCTATTTTTTTTTTTTGCTTTCAAGAAATGATTTTTGGAATGCGCATGCCTTATTTTATGCCATGGGCACAGAAGAATATAAAAATTCTGTTTTGAGCCTTGTATTAGCACAGGTTGTGTAAGTTGATAACATAGGAAAGTGAAGCCGATTTAATTTTCATCATTATATTCTTCTCTTAAGGTCATCCAAACAAACAGGCTAATTATCAGCAGGATATCAGTCTTAAGTGATCTCAAAATGTATTATCAACTCTAGATGTGAGGTCCAACAAATGTTCTGTCACTTATACGCTGAGATAATTTTGCCTCTCCCTGGAACCCTGCTAGCCATGCCAGCCTGGAAGTCAGACAAGCAATATTTATTCCCTATATGTCCTTCAATTCCAACTACAGGTCTCATTCCCAGTCCTGTAGCAGCCAACTTTCTGAGGCCTATCTTTCATTTCTGGTCTCATTCCGGGTGGCCTTCACATATCTTCAGACAATTTCCTATACTCTATCCATTTTTTCCACTCACCATACCATGGGGTATACTCTGCCTGTAAACCAGCTGGCCTCCACAGCAGGCAAATTATATAGGTAATATTCACCCACTTCTTTTCTTCTATATCCAATTACCCAGTCTCATTCCTAGCCCTGAAGCCGATCGTCCTTTCTGCCTCAATTCTACAGGCACCCCACAATTTCTTTTGTTGGTCTTTACATTCCCTTTCCTGGAGTGTGAATCATGTAGGACACCTTTACTCTCCTTCCTGTTCTCTAATTCCTATTCCTTACTCTCATCCCCAGAACTGTGGCAGACATCTTTCAGGGGCATGGTCAAACTTTAGGCAAGACCCAGATTTCCTCTTTTCTATGGACCACAGCTTTGAGCCCATCTGTCAATCTTTAATGCATTGAAACACATTTAATCCAAGACTAACAGTGGTCACATCTGGTCACAACTCATATGTACTCTTTACCAGGCCACTCAAAGGCACCAAATGTTCCTAAGATCCACACATAGCAACAAATTCAAGGAATTTTGTTATATTCAAGGAATATAATACCAAGCCAACATAGATAAGGCCATATAGCATTACTTAGAATCACAGTCACTCAAAACCCAGATGCCTAAACACCAGCACATAAATATAATCAAAACAACCTAAGACAGCAACCATAGTATAGGTGGACTCAAAACAGTTCAATTTAGCTTAAGCACAAGATGAAACATTCGACATGACTATTATGAATATGCTCAAACCCTTAAAGAAGAAAGGAATAAGTACATTAAGAATACTGCATATGTAGCAGAGGATGGCCTTGTTGGGCACCAAAGGGAGGAGAATCCCTTGGTCCTGCCAAGGTTGGACCCCCTGCAGTATAGGGTAATGTCAGGGCAGGGAGGCAAGAGGGGGTGGGTGTTTGGATGAGGGGGCATGGGGATAACATTTTAAATGTAAATAAAAAATATCCAATAAAAGTTTTCAAAGTAAAAAAAAATGAAAAAGAAAACCTATGAAAACACAAATTTTGGAATGAAATGAAGAAAACAGTTCAAAACATGAAAGTAAATATAGAATTACAAAAATCAAATGCCAATGTGAGATAAAGCTAGAAATGAAATATTCTGGAAGTAAAGAATCTCAGTGGTAAGGCTCACCAACAGAATACTGGAGATTCAAGACAGAATCTCAGTCACTGGAGACATGCTAGAAGAAGTCAATACTTTATCTGATGAAAAGCACTCCTCTGCTGCAAGGTAGCCTAGACTTCTGGAGGGTCGGATGGTGTTTCCTCTACCCAATGTCCCCTTGCCACCCACAGCAGTCAGGAGAGTTGGTCCTGGGATTATAAAAGCAGGTAAGTTGGACCTGCATCTTTCCTGGTCAGTACAGTAGGCTTGGCTCTGGTGACAGAGACAAGGTTGGAGGAGAGCCAACCCAGAGGGTGAGGGCATAGTAGAGCTGGCCCTGCCATACTTCTGGATATGAAAGTAGTCAACTGGTCCTGATGTTATGAGACCTGGTGACTTGCCTTGGTCTTTTGCTTGGAACAGCATTTAGAAGAGCATGATCTGCATTTTATTTGGGCAGCATGGTGGAGTGACCATAGTTGAGGAGGCACAGGTGAGTTGGCCCTGAGGACAAGAGTGTGGGAGAGTGGTCACTCATCTCAGGTTAGGTGGCCAATGGGTTTGTGGTGATACACCTTCACCTTTAGTAGCTGGGTCATGAGAGCTGGAGAGCTATCCCTGACACCTCACTGACTGTAGCATTTGAGAGAGTGGTTCCTTACCTTACCTCGGTAATAGACTGGAGGTGGCCCTGATGGAAAATCAAAAGGTAAGTCAGCCCTGAGGGTTGGAAAGCAGGAGAGATGACCTAGCCCATTATAGACTGGAGCACTTGTGAGAGTGGGCACAAACCCTGATAGGGCAGCACAGTAGAGCTGGCTCTGGAGGCATGTAAGAGCATAAGAGTTCTTGTCCAGATGCCATGAAATCAGAAAATCTAGCCCTGTCAAATGCAAATGGTGGCATTGTGTGGCATAGCTAGATCACTGCTAAAGAGGTAACCCTGGTGGTGCAGATAAGGGAGAGCTGGTTGGCTGATCAGCTCAGATACCTCTCAGGCCCAAATCCAGGGCTCTAAATTTGTCCATCCCCAAATCAATATTATCTGTAAATATTTGGGATTCCTGAAAAGGCCATTCCTGCTGATACAAAGTTCTAGGATCTCCCTGGTACAGGAGAACAACATATAGCTCAGAGGAGTCCTGATGAGGAGCCAGTACTGATGGTGTCACAGATCTTGAATCAGACCAATGACTGATTACAATAAACATTTCCAAGTGAAGATGTGTGGACAGAGATTTTCTGTGAGATACACTGTGACATATTTGCTAGTATCTGCTGTCATCTGAGATTTTGGTCTTAGCCATTCTGACAGGTGTGAGGTGGAATCTCAGGGTTGTTTTGATTTGCATTTTCCTTATGACTAAAGATGTTGAACATTTCTTTCGGTGTTTCTGAGCCATTCGGCATTCCTCAGCTGTGAATTCCTTGTCTATCTCTGAACCCCATTTTTAATAGGGTTATTTGTCTCCCTGCAGTCTAACTTCTTGTGTTCTTGGTATATTTTGGATATAAGGCCTCTATCTGTTGTAGGATTGGTAAAGATCTTTTCCCAATCTGTTGGTTGCTGTTTTGTCCTAACAGCAGTGTCCTTTGCCTTACAGAAGCTTTGCAGTTTTATGAGATCCCATTTGTAGATTCTTGACCTTAGAGCATAAGCCATTGCTGTTTCGTTCAGGAAATTTTCTCCAATGCCCATGTGTTCCAGGTTCTTCCCCACTTTTTCTTCTATTAGTTTGAGTGTATCTGGTTTGATGTGGAGGTCCTTGATCCACTTTGTATTAAGCTCTGTAGAGGGTGATAAGTATAGATTGATCTGCATTCTTCTACATGCTGACCTCCAGTTGAACCAGCACCATTTGCTGAAAATGCTATCTTTTTCCATTGGATGGTTTTGGCTCCTTTGTCAAAAATCAAGTGACCATAGGTGTGTGGGTTCATTTCTGGGTCTTCAATTCTATTCCACTGGTCTATCTCTCTGTCTCTGTACCAATGCCATGCACTTTTTTATCACTATTGCTCTGTAATACAGCTTTAGTTCAGGGATAGTGATTTTCCCGGAAGTCCTTTTATTGTTGTGAATAGTTTTAGCTCTCCTGGGTTTTTTGTTATTCCAGATGAATTTGCAAATTGTTCTGTCTAACGCTATGAAGAATTGGGTTCGAATTTTGATGAGGATTGCATGTCCTGCCAATCCATGAGCATTGGAGACCTTTCCATCTTCTGAGATCTTCAATTTCTTTCTTCAGAGGCTTGAAGTTCTTATCATACAGATCATTCACTTGATTGGTTAAAGTCACACCAAGGTATTTTATATTATTTTGGACTATTATGAAAGCAACAATCTCTTAACTTGAAATATCCAGGAAATTTTGGACACAATGAGAAGACCAAACCTAAGAATTATAGGTATACAAGAGAATGAAGATTCCCAAGTAAAAGGGCAAGTAAATATCTTAAACAAATTGTAGAAGAAAATTTCCTTAACTTAAAGAAAGAGATGCCCACAAACATACAAGAAGCCTACAGAAGTCTAAACATATTGGACGAGAAAAGAAATTCCTCCCATCAAATAATAGTCAAAACACCAAATACACAGTGCAAGGAAAGAATATTAAAAACAGTAAGGGAAGAATGTCAAATAACATATAAAGTCAGACCTATCAGAGTTAAACCAGTCTTCTAAACAGAGACTATGAAAGCTAGGTGATCCTGGGCAGATGTCATACAGATGGTAAGAGAAAACAAATGCTAGTGCAGGATTCTATATCAAGCAAAACACTCAATTACTATGGAGAAACCAGGATATTCTATAACAAAACCAAATTTACACAATATCTTTCCCCAATTCCAGCCCTACATAGAATAATATATGGAAAACTTTAACACAGGGAAACTACACCCTAGAAAAAGCAAGAAATTAATCTTTCAAGAAACTCAAAAGAAGATAACCACACAAACATAATTCCACCTCTAACAAGAAAAATAACAAGAAACAAGAATCACTATGTCTTCATAGCTCTTAACATCAATGAACTCAATTCTCCAGTAAAAAGATAAAGACTAACAGACTGGATATGTAAATAGGACCCAACATTTTGCTGCATACAGAAAATGCACCTCAGTTACAAAGACAGATATTACCTCAGAGTAAGATGCTGGAAACAAATTTCCAAGCAAATGGTCACAAGAAACGAGCTGGAGCAGTCATTCTAATATTGAATAAAATTGACTTTCAATCAAAAGGTCAACAATACCAATCAACCAGAGCTTCCAGGGACTAAACCCATATTCAAAGAATATACATGGACAGATCCATGACTCCAGCTGCATATGTAGCAGAGGATGGATGGCCTTGTTGGGCACTAATGGGAAGAGAAGCCCTTGGTCCTGCCAAGGCTGAATTGCTAGCGTAGGGGAGTGTCAGGGTGGGGTGGTTGTTGTGTGCGGAAAAAGGATATCATTTGAAATGTAAATAAAAAATATCCAATAGGGGCGGGGAATAAAAAAAAATATCCAATAAAAAAATGAAGAAATGTGTTTAGGGAATGATAAGAAAGAAAAAAGGACAGCATTTTCAACAAATGATTAAGTTTCAACAGGTGATCAGCATGTAGAACAATGCAAATTTACCCCTTTTTATCTCCTTATACAAACCTCAAGTCCAAGTGGTTGAAAGACCTTTACATAAAAGCAGATACAATGAAACTTATAGAGGACAAAGTAGGTAAAATCGTTGAACATATAGACACAGGGGAAATTTTCCTGAACAGAAAACCAATGACTTATGCTCTAAGACTAACAACGGACAAATAAGACTTCATAAAATTGCATAACTTCTGTAAGGTAAAGGAAACTGTTGATAGGACAAAACAGCCAACAAAAGATTGGAAAACAATCTTTACAAATCCTACATCCGATAGAGCGCCAATGCCAATATTTACAAAAAAAAAAAAAAAAAAAAAAAAAAAAAACAAAAACCAAACGTAAAGAAGTTAGACTCCAGTGAATCAAATAACCCTCTTAAAAATGAGATACATAGCTAAATAAAAAAGAAATTCTCAACTGAGGAATATCGAATGGCTGTGAAGCACCTAAAGAAATATTCAACAACTTTAGTCATCAGAGAAATACAAATCAAAACAACCCTGAGATTCTACCTCACACTTTCAGGATGGCTAAGATCAAAAACTCAGGTGACTGCAGATGCTGCTGACAAGGATTTGAGAAAAAGGAACTCTCCTCTTTTGTTGGCGGGATTGCAAACTGGTACAACCATGCTGTAAATTAGTCTGGAGGTTCCTCAGAAAATCAGAGATAGTGCTGTCTGAGGACCCAGCTATACCTCTTCTAGGCATATACACAAAAGATGTTCCAACATTTAAAAAGGACACATGCTCTGCTCTGCTCATAGTAGCCTTATTTATCACAGCCAGAAGCTGGGAAAAAAACCAGATGTTCTTCAACAGAGGAATGGATACAGAAAATTGGTACATTTATGCAATGGAGTACTACTCAGTTATTAAAAACCATGACTTCATGACATTTTTAGACAGATAGATGGAACTAGAAAATATCATCCTGAGTGAGGTAGCCCAGTCACAAAATAACACGCATGGTGTGCACCACTCACTGAGAAGCAGTTATTAGCCATAAAGGTGTAATACTCAAGGTACAATTCACAGACCACATGAAGCTCAAGAAGAAGGAAAACCAAAATATGAATGCATCAGTCATTCATAGAAGGGGAACCAGAATACTCACCAGAGGAAATACAGGGACACTGAGTGGAGCAGAGACTGAAGAAAAGGTTACCAGATACTGTCCCAACTGGGAATCTGTCCTGTATGCATTCAACAAACCCTGTCACTATTGCTGATACCAAGAAGTGCTTTCTGACTGTAACCTGATATGGATGTCTCCTGAGAGGCTCTGCCAGAACCTTACTGATACAGATAAAGGTCCTTGCAGCTAACTGTCAGACTGAGCATGGGGACCCCAATGGAGAAGTTAGAGAAAGCACTGAAGGAACTGAGGTGGTTTGCAACCCCATAGGTAGAACAACAATATCAACCAACCTTACCTCCCAGAGCTTTCAGTGACTAAACCACCAACCAAAGCGTACACATGGGGGAGGGGTCCCGTGGCTGCAGCCCCATATGTAGCAGAGGATGACATTGTCTGGCATCACTAGGAAGAGAAGCCATTGTTCTTGTGAAGGCTTTTTTCTCCAGTGTAGGGTAATGCCAGGGTGTTTTGGTGGGAGTGGGTTCATGGGAGAAGAATGGGTTATTGGAGATGGGGGACCAGGAAGGGTTTGAAATATAAATACATAGAATATGCAATAAAAAGTACCTATTTACTAAGTGTGGAATGGTGACAAAACTTGAGATTCCTGTGCTAAGTGGGTAGGTGCAGGAGGAACACTGAATTTGAATGCAGCCTAGTGGACATAGTGTGTAAATTATCTTAGGAAAAGCCCCAGTGCCCTAGCACAGGAAACTTCCTTTTAAGTAGTTGATGAGGGGAATCCGAACAAGGCTATTGATGTTGTCCTTTGTTACTTTCCAATTGTGAGCCTATTACTGAAAATACTGCATATTTCAGACACAGGACTTGGAAAAATAGAACTAGAACCAACCTAGAAATCTCCTCTCCAGAGACTAGTTCTTCCTATATTGCAAAGACCTAAGCTAACTCCTAAAATGAAAAGCCATAATTAGTTCCACTCATCTGTAAAGCCTGTGAAACACAGCAATATCCAGCAGGGTGAGTTTTCTTATGGGTACTGAGAAGCTGTTCTCAAGGAATCTTTATGGTACAGCTGCCTAAATAAACAAGACCTGAAGAATAACAGTTAAAATACCAATGTAGATTTGGGAATCTCCCAAGATCCTACTCATATGTGAAGAGCTACAATCTGTTAACTGCTGAGAAGTAAAGGAGAGTATGTTCCTATGTCAGGTTATTCATTCTCAATCAGTCACACACAAAACAATTATTTGTAAGATAATGACTTTGGGAGAAGATGAGGAGCATGAAAAGAGTTGGTGGGGTAGGGTAAAATTGATATAAATACAACATTTTATAGGAAATTTCACAAAGATTAAAACACATGAAAACAAAAATAAACTATCATTATGTGTGTATAATTTTGAGGTATCTAGTTGTTCTTGAAATATCTTACATTCTTTACATAGTACTTTTTTTTGCAGTCCCACACATCACACCTCAGAGAGACCACAGGGAAAAGATTTAATAAAATAGACTTTCATGTTTTAGTAAGATACATATCATGCTCCATTGAATTTTCTGCTGACACCGACTCCCTGTGGGTGAAACAGGACCAGGTGCTCTTTCAGCAGCAGCTCACACCCTGCTGAGCTGATTTGCATATGGAGTCATTATCCCACAGCCCAGGCTCCTTTAAGGGCAGCTGGCACAACACTAAGAATCATCCTCTCTCCTCCAGCTCTCAGAGATGGATACAGACAGACTCCTGCTATGGGTGCTGCTGCTCTGGGTTCCAGGTGAGGGTGCACAGAAGTGTTGGGAGAAACTTCTTTGGCCGTCTTGACTTTCCATGCCTCTGGGCCCTTGATCATTATAATTAGGGCATTTGTAATTGGTTTTAAGTTTCCCCATTCCCTTTGATTTTCTGGCTTCTCAGAGTGATGTCCACAATTATTCTTAAAATTTTAAATTAAGAAGTCCTCTGTTGGGAAGGTTTTCAAACATATATAACAATGGTCTGTGTGTTTCTCATTCCAGGCTCCACTGGTGACACTGTGCTGACCCAGTCTCCTGCTTTGGCTGTGTCTCCAGGAGAGAGGGTTTCCATCTCCTGTAAGGCCAGTGAAAGTGTCAATTCATATATGCACTGGTACCAACAGAAACCAGGACAGCAACCCAAACTCCTCATCTATAAAGCATCAAGCCTAGCATCTGGGGTCCCTGCCAGGTTCAGTGGCAGTGGGTCTGGGAAAGACTTCACCCTCACCATTGATCCTGTGGAGGCTGATGACACTGCAATCTATTTCTGTCATCAGAGTTGGAATTCTCCTCCCACAGTGCTCCAGGGCTGAACAAAAACCCCGTGTGTTTGCAGCTCACTGATGCTCAGTCTCTCAGTTCTCCCTTCCTCTCTGACCTCTCAACACAGAGCTCTAGGCTTGTTTGGAAAAAGATTTCAAATAATGAAACAAGCTTTTATAAACAGATACACATGCATGTCTTATCCTATAAACTTTAGGATTTAATCATATCTGAACAAAACTTAGACCTGCACGATAGCTTCTTAATTACTATATATCACTTAAAATTTTTACTATCATATTTAACTTATATTTTTCATGCTTTGTCCCTTATGTCCTTGGCCACATCTTTGCCTATTCCCTCCACTCTCACTATTGTACCTTTGACATTTGTATGTCTTTAAAAAAGTTTTGAATTTAAAAAGGATAATGAATATGAACTACATTAATGAAAACTTAATAAAAGACATTTATTGTTGTGTGCTATTGTGTGTGTGTATGTGTGTATGTGTGTGTGTGTGTGTGTGTGTGTCTATTTGTGTAGAGCAGAGGACAACAGGAGAAATTTGTTCTTTTCTTCTGCCATGTTGGGGCTAGGAATAAATTCAGGTCATTAGTCTTTGCTGTAAGTAGCTTTCTGCTTACAAGTAGCCATCTTGCTAGAATGATGTAGCATTTCTTTTTCTTTCTGGATTTATTTTATTTTAAATTACATTTGGAAGTATGGATATGTGTATGAGTGAGTACCCCTGGCAGGAAATTTCAGGTCAGTTGATGTGGATGGTGTAACCAAACACGTATCCTCTACAATAGCAGGATGCGCACTAGGTCCCCTTGTCTATAATTCTTTAATCAGGTACTTTTAAAATAGACTACCTGTTTTGCCCTAAGGTAATATTAGACTTAATGGAAGCTTTCTACTCCACCATTTAACTAATAAGAGATTTCCATAGTTAAGATTGTCAATCATAATTTGTAATACACAAATCAAACTTATATATCAACCTTAATTGTTTTTTTTAACTGCTTTTCTATTTGTGCTCACAAAGAGCTTTCTATAGATACTTTATAACTTGAGTCTGTGTTGCAGTTATTTTTATGCTTTTCTTTCAATAACACTATCCCTTTTTCATTTTCCAATTAAACCTTTAGTAACAGATTTGTTGATTGACCATATGTCTTTATCAATTATTCATTGTTTAAATACTTTTTGAATGTGTTGTCAAAATCCCTTTCTTCCTGCATTCCTTCCTTTTTCCTTTGTGTATATATATATGAAATGTGAGTGTCGGGGGCTAGAGAGATGGCTCAGTTAAGAGCACTGATTGCTCTACCAGAGGTCCTGAGTTCAATTTCCAACAACCACATTGTGACTCACAATCATCTGTAATGAGATCCAATGCCCTTTTCTAGTATGTCTGAAGACAGAGTCATTGTCTGTGAGTGTGTGACAAGGAATACATGTGGAGAACAGAGAACAACATCAGGGGCTGGTCTTGAGGTTTCACTTTGTTTGAGAAAGGATCTCTCATCCATTTCCACTGTGAACTTCTAGAGGTCCCCTGTCTCTGCTTCCATCTTTCAGGACAAGGGCTGGAATTAAAGATGGCGCAAGTGCTTCATTGTTTATATGTGAGTTCCAAGGACACAAAGTTGATCATGAAGCTTGAGGAAAAAGCATTTATTCCTTAACCCATCCCAAGCCATTTTTGAGTGGGGTCTCTTTTTTTTTTCTTTTGATCAGGTCTCACCTATAGACCTTTTTATATAAAATACCAAAGTGATCTGGAAGTCCCTGTACAGTCCAGAATTTCTCTGAATTGGAACATTCATATCACCTCTCCTGAGTGCTGAAATTCTAATGTCACACATTTCACAGTTCTACTTTCTAATTTTTAGTTACTCTACCTGGAAAGTGACAGCCAGAGTCATGGAAAATTAATTTGCCACACATCTGTTGCATTGTGCTGGAATATTTTGTTCTTCTACGCTCTCTACGAATGGTATTAGAGAGTTCCATAGTACTATTTTTGTAGTATTTGATTCAGCACAATATAATGTATACATCCCACGGTGACATTCACAGGTTTCACATGTAATTGTATCCTTGTATTAGGTATCTATTGCACACAATAACTTAACACAAGTTCAGTGATGTAAAAACCACTTACATTCATAAGTGGAACAAATGCTAGCTGGATTTTCTCCAGGTGTCATAAGTGAGTCAGAAAATAGACTCTTAAATAAGTCAGATACATACAAAGAGCCACTAATGGAAAAATCTCTCTTTACCAAACCTTGGGCAACAAGTAGAAACATTCCATTGGTAATTCCATTCCCTGAGAAGACTTGAAAACAAAAACAGACTGTATTTCCTGACTGCTAAGAGAACTAAGAGGGGCACTGTCCTTGATGGGTAGTCCTTTATTTATTTATTTATTTTGTAGTCCTTTATTAATATTGTCTTTTAACTCCCAACTTATAGGACAATTAGAATCAATTTCTTGTTCTCTGCTTACACAAATTTATAGATCTTTAAGGAGATTTATAAAAACTATCAGGACCTTGTAGATCAACTGGCTGGAGGAATATGATTGCAGAAGACAATCAACTCACATTAGACAGTTACCCTCATACCCATTAAACTATTATTCTGTCTTCCTGCCTCAGAAATTTATGACTGAAGAGCCTAATTCTTCAGACAGCCAAGCTGCCCTAAACATTAAGGAAATATAAGGAAGAAACAGAGTCATGGGTCCCAAGTTTGATACAGGTAAGGGCAGCTACTTCTGGTGATTTGATCCTACTTGATCTTTAGTGCTAAATGCCATGCACTCAGGATTTTAGTGTTCAGAGAACACTACAGATACACTTGGAAAGACAAGACATCTAGGATTCTTTCTCTTTTTACATGGGTGAAGCACTGAAAAGGTTGTAATTCTCTGGTCTGCTGATCCATGAAACAAATTGGATCCTCAGTTTTAGGGGAGAAAGGTACAAGTTTTCCTTTACTTTAGCTTGCCGTGGCTATCACTTGGAAAATAGAGAATTATTTCATTCTAAGTGAATGACCAACCATATTACTGCCACCCTATATATATAGCCGGTCTAGACATAATGAATGCTGTGAAATGACCTGCATAACCCTGTAGACAAATGGTCTTTACTTATGGGAATATTCAAAATTCTACAGACACTGTTAAGTAGAGTCAACTATTCTAACTTCAACCAGAACTACATCTGTTCTGGATCAATCCCTCTCTGAGAAACTGATAGGTGGGAGTATTCTTTTTGCCGTTTCCATACCATCCAAGCCACTTACTCCACGTTCATTTCTGTAGATCAACTCAACAATCAACAGTTATCAAATGGTTCTGTAGCTTCACTTTCCCCTTATGGAAAATGCAAAGTGAATTCTTATTGGCTAGAGCACTAATTACTTTCTTGTAAGACTTAAATATGATAAATTGAAATTTAGATGATTTTCAAATAATTCTGATCAATATATTGAAGCTTCCAAAATGTTATCAAATCTTTAAACTTCTCCAAAGTGTCTGTGATATATCAAGGTCTATTGTGTAACAGTTTCCTCTGAGATAGATACATTCTATCTTGCAGGGAAGTGTAGGGAGTCCCTGCAACTGGTCAGATTGTATAGGACCCTTGCAGAATAGACAAACAAACTTTCAAAAGGACTCCCAGAGAAGCAAAACTCCAAAGATAATTACGAGAGAGCTTTTTGGAAGAAGCAAAAACCAGCAAAAGTTTAGATTAGACCAATTGAGTCCCTTAGGAATTCACTATTCAAACTGTTGAGCTGCCTTCAGGGTGTGCAGTGTGGTCCAGGTTCCTGTCTTTGGTGAAGTGTCACCCATGCTGTCTCAGACTTTAGTGATGGAACTGTCCTTTCTGTTATTTCTGTTTCTATAAACAACTCCTCACCCAAACTCCTGTAAACTGCCCCTTATAAAACTCATTTGTTTATGAAGTTGTACTTTAATTGTATCTGTACTTTGGTGTCATGAACATCCTATCTGGCTTGAGTAGACACATGTTGTTGCATCAGGAATAGTGTTCTCACATTACAAAGTCCTGTGAAAAAGCTTGCTGCCTTCTTTGAAAACTCAGATGTATGTTAATTCAATACTCCCTTCTATCTCTGTGAAATGATTTAAAAGGATAAAGTCATAAATATCTTATTCATTGTTCTACTGCTGTGAGTATACACCGTGACCGTTGCAAGTACACAAGCAGTCCTAGGGTTGGAGAAGTATCGAAGAATTCTATACCTGGATGCATTGGCAGCAGAAAGAGACAGTGGGACTGGCATGGGCTTTTGAATGCCAAACTTCACCATCAGTGACACACTTCCTCTAATAATGCCACACCTACCCTAACAAGGCCATACCTCCTAATCCTTTCAGATAGACCTTCTCCTGAAGCATTTAAAAATTTGAACATATAGGGGCCATTCAATCCATTACATTGTTGTACTGTCTAATTTTATGTTAACTTGCTACAAGGTGAAGTCATTTCAGAGGAAGGAATCTCAGTTTAAAAGTGCCTCTGTAAGACTGAGATATAATTAAGTCTGTAAGACATTTTGTTAATTAGAGTTTAATGTGCGAGAACCCAGCTTGTTATGGGTGTTGCTATTCCTAGGCTCATATTCCTGGTTTCTATAAGAAAGCAGCTTGAGCAAGCCTTGTTGAACAAATCAGTAAGTAGTTCCCCTTCATGTGCTCTGCATCAGTTTCTGCTTAGAGGTACCTGTTCCATTTGAATTCTTGCCCTGAGTACCTTAGATGAGGAACAGTGCTGTGTTCAGGTTTATGCCTTCCTGCTGCCTCCAGTGCCTACAGAGATACTATTCTACCCAAGCTTTGCTGGTTGAAGGTAGGTTGTTTCTCTCAGCCTTCTGAACACTCAGGGCCTTCACCGTAACCCACAGGTTCAATCTGATAGCTTGTGTTCTATTTTTGCATGGGCATTTCCAAATATCTCCTCTCTCTTACTTCTGACTGTGTCATTCAGTGATTAATTGCTGACTTTTTCCTAGTTACTACAAATTCAGGATTTCTATTATTTACTCATTAAGACATGATCCAGTTAAAGAAATTAACAATACAACAATCTGAGACTGCAGATTATTAGGACATTTCTTTATCCAGTCCCATCACTCTCCATACTGTGATGAAGTCAGTTTGACTGAGCCCTGTTTAATCCTTTAGATTGCATTTATTGCTATACTTAAGTAGACAGTCAGTCTTTCCAAGCTGGTGACTTGGAACTTCCTTATCTATTTTGTCCTTGCTCTTTTAGGAAAATCCTTTACATTTTACTAGTTTACCTGAATTGTATAGCAAAATGCTTGCTATATCAACCCTTTCCACCTTGACTTATACCACTTACATTACATTTTTGTAAGTGCTTCTAAATTCAAAGACCCTTAATCATTCAAATAGAATGATAGTTTTAAAGCTCCATTGCATAAATATTGGACTTCAATGAACAATACAAAGTTACATTTAGATTAAAGGTATGAAAGACTCTATTTTTAACAACTAAAAGTCAGTAGAATTCATTGTCAAAAAATTAATGTGGCTGGGAATGTATCTTAGTACAGATACAATAGAGAAAATGCATACCATGCATGCATGAATCTCTAGATTCTATCATAAAACTGTATGTAGTGGCTGACCCATTAATCACTGTCCTGGGTAGGTGGAGACAGGGGGATGACATGCTATTGTTAATCCTAGGCTACACATAAAATTGCAGGCAACTGAAATACTTGAGAGTCACCATCTCATGAATAAAAAATAATGGATAAAATCTATACCTGAAAAATGCCTAATCATTACTATGTTACACCAGAAATGTAGACTCCAGAAATAAAGGAGAAAGAAAGATTTACATAAAAATGGTTGATTCATCACCACACACAGTAGTTTCCAATATACAATCAGTTATCAACTGAGCTTCCAAAGGTCTGAAGGAAATTTGATGAAATTAACAGAAAGAAGACGTAAACTATAATTATACCTGGTAGTTAATCATGTTTCTCTATACTATTTATTATAGGAGATGGGGTGTCACACAAGCTCTATGAAAAAGCTCTTTATTAACTGTTTGCTTTACTTTTGGTTCTCATTTTTAATTAGGGTCTCATTTAGTTTCCCAAATTCACTTGGAGTTTGAAACTGTCCTAAATAAGCCATCATGTGCCAGGATTAGAACACTTATCTACTCTGCCCAATGGCTTTGTAATTTATTGACAAAACATGAAGTCAGGAAGTAGTCAAGGATGTAGAAGGTTTCTATACTACTTTTAAGTATGTTGGCAGAGGAGAAGTTGTTTGAGCTTTATCCACAAACAGAGCAAAATCAGTATTATTTTCAAATTCTCTGAGTCTTTATTGATATCAATCCATATAGTGTGTCAATTGGTCACACTTATGTGTCAAACAATATTGATACATAACATTATTAAGCTATAAATGAATATATTTGAAAAATTCTCCAATACTGGGTCATTACATATCTGTTTTCAAATAACTAATGGACTTTGTAAGTGGAAAATATTTGAAGCTAATAGAGAATAAAAATAAGTGGAAAAAAACTAGTATGTTGCACTAAATCAGCACTCCGATAGAAAAATATAGTTGTAAATCCTCACAAGTGAAAAATGGTTCAAATTTCTAATTTTGTTTTCTATTGCAGGCAATCAAAAAATGAAAAATGACATTAAGTAGTAAAATACAACAAAACAGCAATCAAATAGACCTTTCCGGCAATAAAAAACAGCCAGGAAATGATATCTATTATATAGCCACACTATAAAGACATCTCCACACATTTTCAATGATTTTAGATACAGGTACTCAACAGGGAAAAAAGCAATCAAGTGAAGAGATATAGTCCTGGATGGGAGAAATTATTAGGCTTGCAATTTCAAGTAAACTCAGATTACTTTATTTATAGGAGTACGGAATGATTTGTCACTGTGGTCCCATGAGAAGTATTCTCTTGTCTTCAGTCATGGTTGACCTGGGATAGCCAGGAACAACAGGACTGCACTAATTTACTGTGATTAGCCAGAATTAATACTGTGCCCAATCTTACCACAGCATTCTCTGGCTCAGTTAAATTTTCTACTAATGTTATGGTTCCTTATTTTCAATTATGGCTAAGCAAGATTTTGTTTTTCTTTCAGTCTATCTATCTATCTATCTATCTATCTATCTATCTATCTATCTATCTATCATCTATCTATCTATCTATCTATCTATCTATCTATCTATCTATCTATCTATCTATCTATCATCTATTCACTTTATGTCCTGACCACAATCCCCCATCTCCTCCAAATCTTCTCCTCACATAGCTTTCCCAACCCACCTCTTCTCCTCTGATAATGGGGAGGTCACTATTGGATATCAATCCACCATGGCACATCAAATCACTTCAGGAATAGGCACATCCTCTTCCACTGAGACAGACAAGGAAGCTGACAAGTGAACATGTTTCATAGGCTGGCAGCACAGTCAGGGACAGCCTATGCTCCAGTTGTTGGGGGACACACATGCAGATCAAGCTGCACTTCTGTTACACTGCTGTGGGGCATGGAGGACACGTCCATGCTCACTCTTTGGTTGATGGTTCACTCTCTGGAGGCCCCCAGGGGTCCAGGTTAGTCTACTTTGTCTTCCTGTGGAGATTTTGTTTTCTTATCCTCTTCAGGTCTTTTGTCCAACACTTCCTCAAAATTTATCTAGCTCCATCTCATGTTTGGCTGTGGGTCGCTGCATGTCTTCCCATCAGCTGGGAAGAGTCTCTCAAAGGACAGTTATGTAAGTACCTTTCTGAAAGCATAACGGAGTATCATTAATAGTGTCTGAGACTGGTTATTGCCCATGGAAATGGTCTCAATTTATGCTAGTCATTAGCTGACAGTTTCTTTCACCTCTGCTCTATCTTTGTCCCTGTACATTTCATAGGTAGGACCCAGTTTGGGTCACAGGTTTTGTGCATGGGTTACTGCTTTTATCCCTCCACTAGGAGTCCTACCTGGCTATAGGTGGTGGCTACTTCAGTATACTTATCTCCAACTATTAGGAGTCTCAACTAGAGTTGCCGACATAGACACTCTGGGGTCTCTCCCATTTCCAGATTTCTAGCATGTCCTAGAGATCCCCCATGCCCAATACTCCTTCTATCTCCTTTTCCATTCTCTTCCTCCATGAAACTCTAATACAAATTTTATTTTCCCTTCTGGGAAAGATTTATCCATCCTCCATTTGGCTGACCCTCCTTGTTATTTGGTTTCTTTGGGTCTGTGGCTTGTAATGTGGTTATCCTGTAATTTATGGCTAATATCCATTTATAAGTGAGTACATTCCATGCATGCATTTTTTGGGTTTGCAGTATCTCACTCAGGATGATATTTTCTATTTCTTTCCATTTGCCTGCACAATTTATGTTTGTCTTTGTTTTAAAATTGATTTGTATTCCATTGATTCCATAGAATCACATATTTCTATGTCCATTCTTCAGTTGAGGGACATCTGGGTTGTTTCTAGTTTCTGGCGGTTATATATAAGACTGTTATGAACAAACTGAGGCATATAACGTTTTCGTGTGCTAATAGATCCTTTTGGTATACGCCAAGGAAGAATATTTCTGAATCTTGAGATAGAACAGTTCCTAATTTTCTGAGAAAACACCAAATTGATTTCTGGAGTGATTGTACAAGTTTGCCCTCCCTCCAGCAAACGCATTCTAGCCAGCATGTTCTATCCCTTGTTTTTTTAATCTTAGTCCTTCTGATGGGTATAAGATAGAATCTCAGAGTCACTTTCATTTGCATTTCTCTGATGACTAAGGACTTTAAGCATTTCTTTTTTTTTTTATTGGATATATTTCTTTATTTACATTTCAAAAGTTATTTCCCTTTCCTGGTTTCCTATCATAAGCCTCCCTCCCCTCTCCTCCCCCATAAGGGTACTCACCACATGCACTCCCTCTTACTGCCCCTGACATTCCTCTGCACTGGGGGGGTCCAATCTTGGTAGGACCAAGGACTTCTCCTTCCACTGGTCCACTGGTGCCCCAATCAGGCTAATCTCTGCAACATATGCAGTTGGCCCTGGGTAAGTCCATGTGTAGTCTCTGGGTAGTGGTTCAGTCCCTGGAAGCTCTGGTTGGTTGACATTGTTGCTCTTATGGGGTTGTAAGCCCTTTCAGCTCTTTGAATCCTTCCTCGAATTCCCCCAAAGGAGGTCCCATTCTCGGTTCAGTGTTTTGCTGCTAGTATTCACCTCTGTATTTGACATGCTGTGGTTGTATCTTTCTGGAGAGATCTATATTCACATGCATATATGCCCTTCCTTCAGGCTCTACTCTGAACTTTGCCTCCATATCCCATCCCATAGATATTTTTGTTCCCCCTTTTAAGAAGGAGTGGAAGCATCTGCATTTTGGTCATCCTTCTTCTTGATTGTCCTGTGATCTGTGGACTGCATCTTGGGTAATTTGAGCTTTCAGACTAATATCCACTTATCAATGAATGCATACCAGGTTAATTTTCCTGTGATTGGGTTACCTCACCCAGAATATTTCTTTAAGTGTTTCTTGGTCATTAGAGATTCTTCTAGTGGGAATTCTGTTTAGCTCTGTACGCCATTTCGTAGTTGTTTTATTGGGTTGTTGGTGTCCAAGTTCTTGAGTTCTTCATATGTTTATCAGATGTAGGATTGGTGAAGATCGTTTCCCATTCTGTAGGCTGTGCTTTTGTCATATTGATTGTGTCCTTTGCATTACAGAAACTTTTCAGTTTTATGAGGTCCCATTTATTAATCATTGATTTTAGTGTCTGAGCCATTAGTGTTGTGTTCAGGAAAGTGTCTCCTGTACTAATGAGTTCTAGACTATTCTTCAGTATGTGTTCAGTTAGATTTAGTGTATCTGTTTTTGCCCTGACATATTTGATCCACTTGGACTTGACTTTTGTGCAAGGTGATAAACATGGACACATTTGCATTTTTTACATGCAGATGCCCAGTTAGACCAGCTACATATTTGAAGATGCTATCCCTTTTCTATTGTTCATTCTTGCTTTATTGTCAAAAATTAAGTGTTTGTAGGTATGTGAGTTTATTTTTGAGTTTTCCATTCTATTCCATTGAACAACATCCTTATTCTACACCAATTCCATGCAGATTTTATTAGTATTGCTCAATACTAATTATTTATTAGTATTAATAAATTAATAATTAATAATAATAAATTATTTATTTATAATTTATTGCTCAATAGTATAGTTTGAGATCAGGGATGGTGATTTTCCCCAAATTTCTTTTATTGTAAGGAATTGTTTTATATATCCTGAATTGTTTTGCTTTCCCATTTGAAATTGAGAATTGTTTTTTTAATATCTGATAAGATCTCTGCTGTAATTTTGTTAATAATTTATTTGAATCTGTATATTACTTTTGGTAAGATGTCTATTTCAGTATATTTTTTAAAATTAATTAAATTTAATTTTTAATTTTTATTTATTCACTTTACATCCAGTTCACTGACCCCACTTCTAGTCAGCCTCTCCCACAATTCTTCCTCCAATTCCCTTGTCTTCTTTTCTGAGAGAGTAGTGACCCCTGGGTATGTTCTCTACCCTGGCACATCAAGTCCCTGAGAGGCTAGGCTTATCCTCTCCCACTGTGCCCATGCAAGCAATCCAGTTAGAAGATCATATCTCATAAATAGGCAATTAGCTTTTGGGATAGCCCCTTTTCCATTTGTTCATGACCCACATGGAGATCAAGCTGTTTATGTGCTATGTATGTGTAGAGAGGCATATGTCCAGCCAGTTCATACTCTTTTGTTACTGGTTCAGTCTCTGAGAGCTGAAGAGTTCCAGGTTAGTTGACACTGTTAATCTTCCTGTGGAATTCCTATCCCTCTTTGGGGGACTGCAATCCTTTCCCCTACTCTTCCATAAGAATCCCCAAGATCCATCCACAGTTTGGCTGTGGGTGTCTGTATGTATCTGAGTCATCTGCTGGATGGAGCCTCTCAGAGGACAGCCATGCTAGACTATTCCCTGCAAGCATATCAGAGTATTGTTAATAGTATCAGAGATTGGTGCTTGTCAGTAAGATAGATCTCAAGTTGGGCCATTTATTGATTTGCCATTCCACAAGAAGTTGAGAATTGCTCTTTCAAGGTCTGTAAGAATTGAGTTGAATGTTGATGTGAGTTGCATTTATCAGTAGAGCTTTGGTAAGATGGCTATTTTCACTAAGTTAATTTTACTGATCCATGAGAGAGGGAGATCTATCCTTCTTCTGATATCCTATTGGTTTCTTTTTTTTATTTCTTGAAGTTCTTGTCATATAGGTTTTAACTTGCTTGATTATAGTTATCCCAAGATATTTTATAGTATTTGTGGCTATTGTGAATTATGTTGTTTTCCTGATTTCTTGGCCAGTTTAACTTTTGAAAAAAGGGAAGGCTGCTCTTTTTCTGTTTATTTCTTTTTTTGAGTTTCTTTTGTATCCAGCCAATTTACTGAAGGTGTTCATCAGGTGTAAGTGTTTTCTTGTAGAGTTTTTGCGGTCACAGACATATCCTATTATATAACCTGAAAAAAACAATACTCAGATTTTTTCCTAATTGGTATCCTTGATCTCTATTAGTTGACTTATTAGTCTATGCAGAATTTCAAGTTCTATACTGCAGATATATGAAGAGAGTGGATAACCTTGTCTTGTTCTGGATTTTAGTGGTATTTCTTTAATTTTCTACTTCATTTGACATTGACAATTGGCTTGCAGTATATGTCTTTATTATGTTCAGGTATGTGCCATATATCCCTGATTTCTCACAGACTTTTAACATGAAGGGAAGCTGGATTATGTCAAAGGTTTTTTTTTTTCAGTGTCTAATGAGATGTCCATGTATTTTTTTTCAGTTTTTTTAAAAATGGTAGATTATGTTGATTAATTGTTTTTCATCTTTATTTTCTTCCCCTTCCCCGTTTTTCATCTTTATTAAATTGGGTATTTCCTATTTACATTTCGAATGTTATTTAATTTTCTGATTTCCCGGGAAACATCCCCCTGATCCCTCCCCCTCCCCTTTTCTATGGGTGTTCCCCTTCCATCCTCCCCACATTTCTGCCCTCCCCTCAAAAATCACGTTCACTGTGGGTTCGGTCTTGGCAGGACCAAGGGCTTCCCCTTCCACTGGTGCTCTTACTAGGCTATTCATTGCTACCTATGAGGTTGGAGCCCAGGGTCAGTCCATGTATAGTCTTTGGGTAGTGGCTTAGTCCCTGGAAGCTCTGGTTGTTGGCATTGTTGTTCATATGGGGTCTCGAGCCCCTTCAGTTCTTTTAGTCCTTTCTCTGATTCCTTCAACGGGGTCCTGTTCTCAGTTCAGTGGTTTGTTACTGGCATTCACCTATGTATTTGCTGTATTCTGGGTATGTCTCTCAGGAGAGATCTACATCCGATTCCTGTCGGCATGCACTTCTTTGGTTCATCCATCTTATCTAGTTTGGTGGCTGTATATGTATGGGCCACATGTGTTGCAGTTTCTGACTGGGTGTTCCTTCTGCCTCTGTTCTAAACTTTGCCTCCCTATTCCCTCCCAAGGGTATTCTTGTTCCCCTTTTAAAGAAGGAGTGAAGCATTGGCATTTTGGTCATCCTTGAATTCATGTGTTCTGTGCATCTAGGGTAATTTGAGCATTTGGGCTAACATCCACTTACCAATGAGTGCATACCATGTGTGTTTTTCTGTGATTGGGTTACCTCACTCAGGATAAAATTTTCCAGTTCCATCCATTTGACAATGAATTTCATAAAGTCATTGTTTTTGATAGCTGAGTAATATTCCATTGTATAGATGTACCATATTTTCTGTATCCATTCCTCTGTTGAAGGGCATCTGGGTTCTTTCCAGCTTCTGGCTATTATAAATAAGGCTGCTACGAACATAGTGGAGATGTGTCTTTGTTATATGTTGTGGCATCTTTTGGGTATATGCCCAAGAGAGGTATAACTGGGTCCTCAGGTAGTTCAATCTCCAGTTTTCTGAGGAACCTCCAGACTGATTTCCAGAATGATTGTACCAGTCTGCAATCCCACCAACAATGGAGGAGTGTTCCTCTTTCTCCACATTCTTGCCAGCATTTGCTGTCACCTGAGTTTTTGATCTTAGCCATTGTCACTGGTGTGAGGTGAAATCTCAGGGTTGTTTTGATTTGCATTTTCCTTATGACTAAAGATATTGAACATTTCTTTAGGTGTTTCTCAGCCATTTGGTATTCCTCAGCTGTGAATTCTTTGTTTGGCTCTGAACTCCATTTTTTAATAGGGTTATTTGTCTCCCTACAGTCCAACTCCTTGTGTTCTTTGTATGTTTTGGATATAAGCCCTTTATCAGTTGTAGAATTGGTAAAGATCTTTTCCCAATCTGTTAGTTGCCGTTTTGTCTTTTGCCTTACAGAAGCTTTGCAGTTTTATGAGATCCTATTTGTTGATTCTTGATCTTAGAGCATAAGCCATTGGTGTTTTGTTCAGGAAGGTGAAATCTCAGGATTGTTTTGATTTGCATTTCCCTGATACTAAGGATGTCGAACATTTCTTTAGTTGCTTTTAGCAATTTTATATTCCTCAGTTGGGAATTCTTTGTTTAGTTCTGTAGCTCCTTGTTTAACAAAGTTATTTGATTCTCTGGAGTCTAACTTCTTGAGTTTTTGCATATATTGGATATTAGCCCTCTATCAGATGTAGGATTAGTAAAGATCTTTTTCCAATCTGTTGGTTGCCATTTTTTTCCTAATGACAGTATCATTTGCCTTACAGAATCTTTGCAATTTTATGAAATCGAAATTGCTGATTCTTGATCTTAGATCCTAAGCCATTGGTGTAAAGTTCAGGAAATTTTTTCCAGTGCCCATGTGTTTGAGACTCTTCCCTTCTTTTTTCTCCTATTAATTTGAGTGTTTGTAGTTTTATATGCATGACCTTGATCCACTTGAACTTCAGCTTTGTACAGAGTGATAAGAATGGATCAATTTGTATTCTTCTACATGATGACCTCAAGTCGAACCAGAACCATTTGTTGAAAATACTATCTTTTTTTTTTCCATTGGATGGTTTTTAGCTCCTTTGTCAAAGATCAAGTGACCGTAGGTTTGTGGGTTCATTTCTGGGTCTTTATTTTTATTCCATTGATCTAATTGCCTGTCTCTGTATTAATATCATGGAGTTTTTTTTTTATCACTATTGCTCTGTAATACTGCTTGAGGTCATGAACGGTGATTCTCCCAGATGTTCTTTTATTGTTGAAAATAGTTTTCACTCTCCTGGCTTTAGGGAGGTAAATTGCTCTTTCCAATTCTATGAAGTATTGAGTTGCATAACAGATTGTTTCTTTTTTGACTCAATATCCAGTTAGTTGAGAGTTGTGTAGTCATTGTGAGTTTGTAGGCTTTCTGTTGTTCTGTTATTTTTGAAGTTCACTTTTAACTCATGGTGATCTGATAATATGCAAGATTTCAATTTTCTTGTATCTGTTGAGGCTTGCTTTGAGAAAGACTAAATCATTAATTTTGGAGAAGGTTTTATGACTTGCTGAGAAGTTATATTCTTTTATGTTTGGTGAAGTGTTCTGTAGACATTGGTTAGGTCTAGTTGATTCATAACATCCGTTAGTTGCATTATTTCTCCATTCCGTTTCTGTTTAAGTAACCTGCTCATTGGTGTGAGTTAGAGGTTGAAGTCTCCCACTATTCCTATGTGAGTTTCAGCATGTAGTTCATTATTTAGTAATTTTTTATGGATATTGGTTATATGATATTATTTATTTCTTGTGTTTTTTTGGGTGTAGTTACCAACCTTGTGTTAGCATTTTTCTTCTAATATCCTCCATAGGACTGGATTAGTGGAACAGTATTTGAATTTTGTCTTGCAATTCAATATTTTGTTTTCTTTGTCTATGATAACTGAAAGTTTTTCTAGGTACAGTAGCATGGGCTGACATCTTTATTTTCTTAAGTTCTGCAAGCCATATGCCCATGCCCTTTTGGCTTTTAGAGTCTCAAGTCTCTCTTGAGAAGTCAGCTGTAATTCTGATAGCTCTACCTTTATATATTAACTTGGCTTCTATCTTTTAAAGGTTTTTCTTCTATACATTTTCTGTCTTGATTATTATGCATCAGGAGGATTCATCTTTTTATATCCCACTATACTTGGTGTTCTGTAAGCTTCTTTTATGTTTGCAAGCCTCTTTTTCTTTAAGTTAGGGAAATTTCCTTCTCTGAGTTGGTTGAGGATATTTTTTGGGCCTTTGAGTTTTCACTCTTCTTCTTCTATTCCTATTTTCACAGGTTTTGCATTTTCTTGGTATCCCACATTTCCTGGATGTTTTATTTGATGAAATCTTTAGATTTAGCATTTTTATTATCTATGTATTAAATTATTTTCCAATATCTTCTCTGTCTGAACTTCTCTTTCCCATCTCATGCATTTAGTTGGTGATGCTTACATCTGTAGTTCCTGTTCTCCTTCCTAGGTTTTCTGTCTCCAGTATTGCCTTAGTTTATGTTTTCCTTATTGTTTTTGCTTCTATTTTCAGGTCTTGAACAATTTTATTAAATTCACTCCCCATTTTTGTTGTAGTTTCCTGTATTCATTTAAAGGAATTATTCATTTCTACTTTAAGTGAGTCTACCATCTTTGTAAGATTTTATTTATGGTCACCTTCTTTGGTTTTGCTGTGTTAGGATATGCAGGGATTCCTGTAGCCAGGTTACTAGTGTCTGATGCTACTAAATTCTCCTAGCTCCAGTTGATTGTGTTCTTATGCTGGCCATATCATAGTTCCAGTGTTGTTTGATCATTCTGATTCCAGCAGGACTCCCTGGGAATGCAGGGAGAACTGGTGGACAAATAATGGAGGTTAAGAGGCATTGAATGACTTTCTTGTGCTGGATATGCCATATGTGGACCTGACTGGCATAAAATTAGTGGGGAAAGGTTCCAGACCAGCTGTGTTTCAGACACCTGAGTGCCTCTAAGTTTAAGCAAGATGCTCTTCGTGTCCTGCAAGTGCCCTCAAGATGGCAGTGTGAGACAGATGTGAGCCAGAGCCAGACAATGGAGGTCAGTGAGCTGTAAACATCTCAGCACTGTTTTACTTGATTCTTTTATTTTCATTTTTTTACCATTTCATACAAGTTTTACTGTAACATAATAAATGTCTGAAATGTATTTCAATTACTTTTAAATATAGCACACATATTGAAAAATATTCACCCAATTTTACACCTTTTACACTTCCCATTTTTCTACATTCTACACAGGTCATTCCATCTCTAGTTTGTACTTCTATTTTGTTCCCTTCCCAAAATTCCCATTAAAATTCTATACATATGATAATTTGAATTTTATTAAACTAAGTGTCTACAAATAATATAAAATGTCTTGGCATGATGCTAATCAAGCAAGTCAAAGATATTTATGAGCAGAAATTCAAGTGGTTGAACAAGGAAGTCAAAGAAGGCCTCAGAAGTTGGAGAGACCAACCATGGTCCTGGATTGGTAGGCTTAACAGTGATAATGGCCATCTTACCAAAAGCAATCTACTGAGTCTATGCAATTCCCACCAAAATCCCAACACAACTTTTATAGTCCTTGAAAGAGCAACTCTCTACTCCATATTGAAAAACGAAAAAACCCAAAATAATGAAAACAATTCTCAACAATAAAAGAAATTTTGCAAAACAAGAGCGATAAAAACCACAATGTGGTGTGGGGAGAGCTGACCACACAGGAGTGCAGACATCCTGAGATCACAGGACAGACTGTCACCTTTGCACACCTCCATCTATGTCCCTTGTCCAAGGGGAAACTGCACAGTGCCTTTGGACACAGGGATATAGGAACAGACAGCCGCCCATGCGCACACTTCTGGTATGTACGCAGGACCAAGCTGAACCAGAAAAACAGCTCCCTGCACCCAAATACTGTGGGGGGAGAAAGCTGGACCCTCAAAAGTGTGGATACTTCTGAGAAGTCAGCGGAGACTATCCTCTGCCCACAGTCCACACCCAAGTGGGAATCACTAGTGCCAACTGTGCCCACGGTGCAAGGAACTAGGAGCAATCAAGGACAGGACCCTTTGATTCCTGCCCACACCTAGAGCTGGAAGACAGTTTCCTGGAGCACCGACACACCTGAAACCAGAGCACCACTTCTCAGGAAAGGCTGAAAGAAAACAGAAAAACAGCTGTACAGGAGTGCTGACACATAGGCCTAAAGCAGGGTCAAGTCACTCTCAGAAACAGCAAGACAAGCAAACACCAGAGACACCCAATGTCTAGAGGGCAGCACAGGAACCTAAGCAACAAAAACCAAGGCTACTTGGCATCATCAGAGCCCAATTCTCCCACCAAAGAAGATACTGGATATCCAAACACACCAGAAAAGAAGATTTAGATTTAAAATCACATTTTTGATAATGATAGAGGACTTTAAGAAAGACAAAAAGAATTCTATTAAAGAAATGCAGGAAAACACAAGTAAACAAGTAGAAGCACTTGGAGAGGAAACACAAAAATCCCTGAAAGAATTACAGGAAAACACAACCAAACAGGTGAACGAATTGAAAGTGGAAATAGAAACAATAAAGAAAGCACATAGGGAGACAACCCTGGATATAGAAAACCTAAGAAAGATACAAGGAGCTGTATATACAAGCATCACTAACAGATACAAGAGATAGAAGAGAGAAACTCAGGGGCAGAATATAACCTAAAAAACATTGAAACAACTATCAAAAATAATGAAAACGCAAAAAGCTCCTAGCCCAAACCATACAAGAAATCCAGGACACAATGATAAGATCAAACCTATGGAAAATAGGTATAGAAGAAGGTGAAGACTCCCAACTTAAAGGGCTAGTAAATATATTCAACAAAATTATACAAGTAAACTTCCCTAACCTAAAGAAAGAGATGCCCATAAACATACAAGGATCCTACAGAACTCCAAAAAGATTGGACCAGAAGAGAAATTTTTCACGTCACATAATAGGTAAAACACCAAATCCATAAAACAAAGAAAGACTATTAAAATCAGTAAGGGAAAAAGGTCCAGATTCATAAAAAGGGAAACCTACGAGAATTACATCAGACTTCTCACCAGAGACTATAAAAGGCTGAAGATCCTGGAGAGGTGTCATACAGACCCTAAGAGAACACAAATGCCAGTCCAAGTTACTGTATCCAGCAAAACTGTCAATTACCATAGATTGAGAAAACAAGATATTATATGACAAAACCAAATTTACACAATATCTTTCTACAAATCGAGCCCTAAAAAGGATTATAGATGGAAAACTCCAATACAAGGAGAGAAAATACACCGCACTGAAAGCAAAAATATAATTTCCTTTCAATGAAACCAAAAGAGAAACAGATAAACATAATTCAAACTCTAACAATGAAAATAACAGGAAGTGATAATCACTACTATCTCTCAACATCAATGGACTCAATTCCACAATAAAGAGACACAGACTAAAAGACTGAGTATGTAAAGAGGACCCAGTATTTTGCTGCATGCAGAAAACACAACTCAGAGACAAAGATAGACACTACCTCAGAATAAATGGTTGGAAAACAAATTTCCAAGCAAATAGCCCAAAGAAAGAAGCTGGGATTGTGATTTTAATGCCAAATAAAGTTGACTTTCAACCAAGAGTTATTAAAAAAGCTAAGGAAGGACACTTTATATTCATCAAAGGAAAAATCCACCAAAATGAACTCTAAATCCTAAATATCTATGCTCCAAATGCAAGGGCACCGACATTCATAAAAGAAACCTTATTAAAGCTCAAAGCACACATTGCCCCTCACATGATAGTAATAGGAGATTTCAACACCCCACACGCATCAATAGACAGGTCGTGGAAACAGAAATTAAACAGAATTATAGAGAAAATAAGACAAGTTATGAACCAAATGGATTTAACAGATATTTTTAGAACATTCCAACCTAAATCATACAGATATAACTTCTTCTCAGCACCTCATGGAACCTTATCTGAAATTGACCATGTAATCAGTCACAAAACAGGCCTCAACAGATACAGGAAGATATAAATAATCCCATGCATCCTATCAGATCACCATGCACTAAGACTAGTCTTCAATAACAATAATGACAGAAAGCCTACGTATACTTAGAGGTTGAACAGTGCTCTACTCAATGACAACTTGGTCAAGGAAGAAATAAAGAAAGAAATTAAAGACTTCTTAGAATCTAATTAAAATGAAGATACAACATTCCCAAATTTATGGGACACAATGAAAGTGGTACTAAGAAGAAAATTCATAGCCCTGAGTGCCTAAAAAGGAAACAGGAGAGAGTATATGTGAGCAGCTTGACAGCACACCTAAAAGCTCTAGAACAAAAAGAAATATATAAACACAAGAGAAGTAGAAGGCAAGAAAAAAAAAATCAAACTCAGTGCTGAAATCAACCAACTAGAAACAAAAAGGAGTATACAAAGAATCAACAAAACCAGGAGCAGTTTCTTTGAGAAAATCAACAGGATAGATAAAGCCTTAGCCAGACTAACAAAAGATCAGAGAGAGTGTATTCAAATTAACAAAGTTAGAAATGAAAAGGGAGACATAACAACAGAATCTGAAGAAATTAAAAAAATTATCAGATCTTACTACAAAACCTATATTCAAGAAAACTGGAAAATCTGGAGGACATGGACAATTTTCTAGACAGATTCCAGGTACCAAAGTTAAATCAGGAACAAAGGAACTATCTAAACAACCGCATAACTCCTAAAGAAATAGAAGCGGTTATTAAAAGTCTCCCAACCAAAAAGAGCACAGGTCCAGATGGGTTCAGTACAGAATGCTATTAGATGTTCATAGAGGACCACATATCAATACCGTTGAAACTATTCCACAAAATAGAAACAGACAGAGTTCTACCAAATTCCTTCTATGAAGCCAGAATTACTCTTATACCAGAACCCCACAAAGACCCAACAAAGAAAGAGAACTTCAGACCAATTTCCCTTATGAATATTATCACAAAAGTAATAAATAAAATTCTTGCAAACCGAATCCAAGAACACCTCAAAACAATCATCCATCATGATCAAGTAGGCTTCATCCCAGAGATGCAGGGATGGTTTAATATATGAAAGTCCATCAATGTATTCCACTATATAAGCAAATACATAGATAAGAACCACATAATCATTTCAGTAGATGCTGAGAAACAGTTGAAAAAATTCAACAACACTTCATGAAAAAAATCATGGAAAGATCAGGAATAAAAGGCCCATATCTAAACAGAGTAAAAGCAATATAAAGCAATAAAATCAGGGACTAGACAAGGGTGCCCGCTCTCTCCCTGCTTATTCAATATAGTACTAGAAGTCTTAGCCAGAGCAATCAGACAACAAAAGGAGATCAAAAGGATACAAATTGGAAAGGAAGAAGCCAAAATATCACTATTTGCAGATGATATGATAGTATATTTAAGTGACCCCAGAAGGTCCACCATAGAACTACTTAACTTAATAAACAACTTCAGCAAAGTGTCAGGGTATAAAATTAACACAAACAAATCAGTAGCATTCTTCTACATAAAGGATATACATGCTGAGAAAGAAATTAGGGAAACAATACCCTTCACAATAGTCCCAAATAATATAAAATATCTTGATGTGACTTTAATAGAGCAAGTGAAAGATCTGTATGACAAGAACTTCAAGTCTCTGAAGAAAGAATTTGAGGAAGTTCTCAGAAGATGTAAAGAACTTCTGTGCTCATGGATTGCCTGGATAAATATAGTTAAGTTCGCCGTTTTCCCAAAAGCAATCTACAAATTCAATGCAATCCCCATCAAAATTCCTACTAAATTCTTTATGGAGATAGAAAATGCAATTTGCAAATTCATTTTGAATAACAAAAAACCCAGAATAGAAAAAACTATACTCAAAAATAAAAGATCTTCTTGGGGAATCACCACCCCTGACTTAAGCAGTATTACAGAACAATAGTCATAAAAAGTGTACAGAGATGGGCAGAGAGACCAGTGGAATAGAATTGAAGACCCAGAAATGAACTGACACACACATGGTCACTTGATCCTTGGCAAAAGACCTAAAACTATCCAATGGAAGAAAGATAGCATTTTCAACATATGGTGCTAGTTCAACTGGAAGTCACCGTGTAGAAGAATGCAAATTGATCCATTCTTATCAACATGCACAAAGCTTAAGTCCCTCCATGTCAAACCAGACACACTCAAACTAGTAGAATAAAAAGTGGGGAATAGTCTCAAACACATGGGAACTGGGGAAATTTTCCTGATCAAAACATCAATTGCTTATGGTCTAAGATCAAGAATCTACAAATGGGCCCTCATAAAAATGCAAAGCTTCTGTAAGGCAAAACACACTGTTATTAGGAAAGGGGGCAACAATTAAATTGGGAACAGATCTTTACCAATCCTACATCTGATAGAGGGTTAATATCCAAAATATACAAAGAACTCAAGGTGTTAGACTCCAGAGAGCCAAATAAACCTATTAAAAATGTGGTAGAGATCTAAACAAAATATTCTCAGCTGAGGAATGTCGAATGGCTGAGAAACACCTAAAGAAATGTTCCACATCCCTAGTCATCAGGGAAATGCAAATCAAAACAACCCTGAGATCCCACCTTACACCAGTCAGAATGACTAAGATAAGAAAGTCAGGTGACAGCTGATGCTTGCAAGGATGTGGAGAAAGAGGAACACTCCTCCATTGTTGGTGGGATTGCAAACTTGTACAACCACTCTGGAAGTCAGTCTCGATGTTCTTCAGAGAATTGGACATTCCACTACCTGAGGACCCAGCTATTCTTCTCTTGGGCATTTACCCAAAAGTTGCTCCAACAAACAACAAAGACACATGCTAAACTTTGTTTATAGCAGCCTTATTTATAATAGCCAGAAGCTCTAAAGAACCCAGATGCCCTTCAACAGAGGAATGGATTTAAAAAAATGTGGTACATCTACACAATGGAGTACTACTCAACTATCAAGAACAATGACTTCGTGAAATTCATAGGCAAATGGAATGAACTAGAAAATATCATCCAGAGTGAGGTAACTCAATTACAGAAAAACACACTTGGTATGCACTCCTTGATAAGTGGATATTAGCCCAAAAGCTCAAGTTACCCAAGATGCAATCCACAAACCACATGAAGCTCAAGTAGAAGGATGATCAAAATCTGGATGCTCCCACTTCTTCTTAAAAGGGGAAAAATATCCATAGGAGGGGATTGGAATCAAAGTTTAGAGCAGCGACTCAAGGAATGGCCACTCATCCTGCCCCACATTTGGCTCATGTATAATTTGGTAATTTGGGTTTTAAGATGTCTAAATTCTTGAGTTCTTGATGTACCTTTTTGCTTGATGTATGGTCAGTGAAGCTCTTTTCCCTATATGTAGGCTGCCATTTTGTTCTATTTACAGTATCCTTTGCCCTACAGAAGTTTTCAGCTTCAAGAGTTCCCATTTACCAATTGTTGGTCTTATAGCCTAAGTCATTGGTGTTTTGTTCAGTATACTTTCACCAGTGCCAAAGCATTCAAAGGTCTTTTCTGCTTTCTCCTCTATTAGAGCCTGTGTATCTAATTTTATGTTGAGGTCCTTAATCTACTTGAACTTGATATTTGTGCTAATAAATTTGCCTTTTTCTACAGACCAGCAGAGCTTCTTAAAGATGTTTTCTTCTTTCCATTGTATGGTTTTGTCATCTTTTTCAAAAATTCATTGTCTGTAGGTGTGTGGGTATATTTCTGGGTCTTCAATTCAATTCCATAGATCAACTGCTCTGTCAATGTACCAGTACTAGTGTGTGTTTTTTAAAATTTTTATTAGATATATTTCTTTACTTACATTTCAAATATTATTCCCCTTCCCGATTTCCTGTCCAAATGCCCCAATCCTTTCCTCTCTCCCTCTCCCATATGGGAATTTCACCCCTACATCCCCCATATTCCCCTGCACTGGGGGTCCAACCTTGGCAGGACCAAGGGCTTTCCCTTCTACTGGTGCTCTAACAAGGCTATTCTCAGCTACATATGCAGTTGGAGCACTCGGTCAATCCATGTATAGACTTTCGGGGGTGGTTTAGTGCCTGGAATCTCTGGTTGGTTGACATTGTTGTTTTTATGGGGTTGCAAGCTCCTTCACCTCTTTGAGTACTCCTTCTAATTCCCCCCAATGGGGTCCTGTTCTCAGTTTGGTGGTTTGCTGATGGCATTGACCTCTGTACTGGGCATGCTCTGGATATGTCTCTTAGGTGAGATCTATTTTGGGTACCTTTCAGCATGCATTATTTAGCTTCATCAATTTTATCTAGTCTTGGTGGAGAATGAATATATATATATATATATATATATATATTTGTATAATCTCCCTGTCTTGACATTACCTTCTTTTATTATAGGTAGAGAACTTTTAAAACAATGATCCAAATTGAAGCTTGGCTAAATGCCTTTGGGGACAGTGTAACTTCAGGGCAAGGAATCAAGGTCAGGAAACTGAATGTTTTTTGTGCACAACATTAGCATGAATTAACAAATGTTGATTGTGTTCCAGTTGCATACATAAAACTAAGTAAGTTTCAGAACTTACATTTAAACTTTTATTTGACATTTTCATCTGTATATATTGAATTTTGAGCATTTAGCCTCCCTTACATTCTATTTTCCTTTCCATTCTCCTTGATGAAGTCTTCTCAAAATATCCTATTTTAATTTGCTGTTGTTGTTTCTTTTGTGTTTTGAATTTAATTATGGATGCTTCATGAATATTGATTACTTCCTGGAAAATGATTATACCATGTAGGGAAATGACCCATTTCCATTTCTAACACTCATTAGTTACTCACAGACCTTCCAGGAAGGGTAAGGACACCTGCACAATGAAATGGTGAAGAGTCAAATATTGTATAAGTAATTGTAGTTGTAGTTGGAATATAGGTGCGTGCAATGGCCATGTTACATCCAGAAGACAATATTTCATAGTACTCCTCACAATCTTTATATCTTATGTTCTTTTTGACTCTTCCATGATGACCTAGTGATCTATGGGGAGGGAGAGATTTTCTTTAGGGATGACAGTCAACTTTACAGTCAAATATTCTCTGCACTTTGACCAATTGTGCCTTTGCCTTAACCACCATCTAGTGCAGAAAGAGGCTACTAGGGTTAATCCTAAGAATAACACCATTCAATGGCCTTAAATACAAGGACTTAGAAAGCAGTTTGATGCCTTACCCCTTCAGAAAACAAACCAGACACACAGACACACACAAAAACACACAGAACACACACACACATACACACACACACACATACACAACACACACACACACACACACACACACACACACACACACACACACACACACACCCCACTGGTAGATTCTCCCTTATGGACTATAACCATAAAACACATAGACTTTTAAACAGGTTTTCAGTTCCAGGCATTATAATTAATATCATTGTGTTTATTTCAGACAAAGATGAGGAAAACTTCTTAAAAAGTCATTTGGAGCAGCAATGATAACAGTCTTCACAGTTTTTGTTTGTAACACAACATTGAAAACATGAGCTCACTGTGCTCATTGTCCCACCGGCTCTCATTGCCTTTTTCATTAACCTCACACTTACTGAGAGACTTCCCAAATCAGACAGTCTTAGCCCTATGCAAAGGCTATTTTATCCTTTTCCACAATAATGAACAACTCAAAGGCCTGTGCATTTCAGAACTTCTGCCATTCATAATCACTGGGTACTTTTAGAGGGATCCTCTCTGAGTTACATATGGACAAATCACTTTTTTCATGCCTGTTATCAGTAGCTGCTTTTAAAGAATTCATTCCTACTCCATTCTTGTTTTGCACCCCATCAACTGAGTTATTTTTCATCTTCTTTTCTATCAGTTGCTATTTTTGTCTGACTGACGGTACTATCTACTCTTTCCGATGGATAAGGAAGTTTGATTTCATTGAAGAAGATATAGAATCAATGTTAGGGAAAAGGAAATTAAGTTGTTCATATAAATGATAGCATATATTCATATTAATGGAACTCCATGCAAGGGGATACACAAGTGTGTGCACATATACACATTTGAGATGGTGTCTAGATGTACCCCTGTGTAGCTGGGTGATAGGGATTGCTGGCAAACTCCATTTACTCTTGCATCCACCTCCCAAATACTCAGATTGTAGACACCCATCACCAAGCAGGGCAGAGGTGTGACTATTTAGACCACAATATGTAGCAAGTTAAGAACAATAATGGTATTGGGGAAATAGTTTAGAATGTGGGATAGGAATGCCAGCCAAAAGAGTTCTTATCACAGGTTTTACCATTGCCAGCCATCTGCAAATAAAACATCACTAGATTGCAAGGGTTTGTAACTTAAACACACACACACACACACACACACACACACACACACACACACACACACAGAGAGAGAGAGAGAGAGAGAGAGAGACAGACAGACAGACAGACACACAGACAGACAGACACACAGACACACAGACACACAATGAAACTGAAGCACTGAAGCATCCATCTGTTTAAATCCCAAAGTTTCCATGTATTTAGGATATGGACAGAACACGCAAAGGTCGCAGCAGAGCCTGAGAGGGCACTTACCTACCATGTTTGCTCCTAATCTGTCCTGGGTGAATAATTAACTATATTGACATATACACATTACAATAGTGTTTACTTTCTTAAATGCATCTCCCATCAAGATTACCTTATATAAACTATATTTATACACCAACTTGTTTAATTTTTATGTCAAATTTGTACATTCTAGAGTCATCTGAATGGGAAAACCTCAATTGAAAATATGCCTTCATAAGACTGGGCTGTGGGCAAGCTTGTAGGGTATTTTTAAAATTACTGATTGATGAAAGAGGTTCCAGTCCATTGTGGATCAGCTAGCCCTTGGTCTTGGATCTGAGTTCTATAGCAAATAGAACAGAGAAAGCTACAAGGAAAGAAAGTAAGTAGCCCTTCTGCATGGCTTCTGGTCAGCTTCTGTCTCTGGGTTCCTGTCCTGTTTGAGTTCCTGGTCTGACTCCCTCTAGTGATGGACTGTTTCCTGGAAGTGTAAGAAGAATAAATTCTTCCATTAAATTGATTGTGTTCATGATATTTCATCAAAGGAATCCTAACTGAGAAACATCCCTTACCCTCTCTTTCTTTCTCTTCCATGTTCTTTCCAAGTTTTCTTCGCTCTCCTAGTTTCCCTGCTATACACCCACTACAACTGTGTTTTTATTTATATAATTCTGTTTAAAAATCTAAGAGTTTTAATGAGAGGGTATGTGTAATAATTTCGTTTCTAAGCCATTGTTCCACTCTTCTCTCTTCCTTCTGGGTCACATATCACTTTGGGCTCTCCCTATCTGCTTTCAAATCTGGAGACCCAGAAAGCTCATTCCATGCTAACAAAGGATGATTTTGTGTTGATAGACAAACACTAATTTTCAGGCCCTTATCTCATATTTATGAGTAAATTTAATGGGAAACACAAGGCCCCTCTGTGAACAGTATGCTAATTAATTCTAATATGTATTCCTTAAAAACAAAATGAACAGCTGGTTTTGGAATCCATGGTCACCGTAGGACATGATAGTAGTCTAGAACACAAAAATCTTCATGTTTTGTGTGTATCTTCATCCAGGTATAATATCCCCTGATGGTTTATTCCTTTTTATTAGTTACTTTTCTATTGTGATAAACACAATCAGCAGACAACTTGCTAAGTTCATTTGGTCTTTTGGAGGGTTAGACTATGAAAGGAGAAAGAAGGCATCAGGTACAAGACTTGATAGCGGAAGCAGATAATCGGGGCTCATTTTCAAACCGTGTGTGTGTGTGTGTTTGTGTGTGTGTGTGTGTGTGTGTGTGTGTGTGTGTGTGTGTATGCAGCATGTATGTATAGTTTCTGTGTGCTTAACTGGAATTATAATAGCTAAGAATCATCATATGAATGCTTGAAATGAGTCAAAACAGTGTTTTACAAGAGGAGCAAGTGCCTTTAACCACTGAGCTGAGTCTCCACCCTCAATCTTGTTTCTCTCTCTCTCTCTCTCTCTCTCTCTCTCTCTCTCTCTCTCTCTCTCTCTCTCTAAATATTTCTCCTTTGTATACCATTCTTTCATTTTCTCCTCTCCATATTTTCCTTCCCTCCCCAATCCTCTTCTGCCTCCTCTTCTTTTCTTCATTCTTCTTACCTTTTACTCTTGTTTCTTTCCTTTCTTTTCTCCTTCCCCTGTTTTGTTCTGTTGTTGCCCAGCATATTTATTGTTTTCTCATGATTGAATCAAAACTAGTATTATTTCTGAAAATTTCTCAAAGAAAATAAATTTCTTTGAGTTTAATGGAAGCCTGTGGTGAAAGAATGTAAACCTTTGTAGTTTTGGAGCTCCAAGTTGTTTCTTGAGCTTCTGTGTTGACTTCTTTCCCAGTGAGAGTATACTGTCATTAATGGTATTTTTGGGTATTTATTTAACCTGTATACTCTCACAATCCTTTGTCCCGGTAATTTACTTCCTTATTTAGTGACTACTTTGCATAGGTCCCTAGAGATCCTCCCAGCTGCCCATGATTTATAAACAAGGCCTTTGCAGTGAGATCTGAAATGCATTAGACCATCATGGGCATCAAGATGGAATCACAAACTCAGGTCATCATGTTTGTACTGCTTTGGTTGTCTGGTAAGACATTTAAAAGTAATGTCTTAAAAGTAATTCATTTGTAGAGGAATAGCTATTTCCTATAGGAAACCAATAGTATGCAGACAATGCCATTAGAAAAGACATTTGGGATTCCAATGGTGTATCAGGAACTCTTTGTATGTATAAGTGTATACTCACTATCTATTTCTGATTACAGGTGCCGATGGGAACATTGTGATGACCCAGTCTCCCAAATCCATGTCCATATCAGTAGGAGACAGGGTCACCATGAACTGCAAGGCCAGTCAGAATGTGGGTAATAATATAGCCTGGTATCAACAGAAACCAGGGCAGTCTCCTAAACTCTTGATCTACTTTGCAACCAACCGGTTCACTGGGGTCCCTGATCGCTTCACAGGCAGTGGATATGGGGCAGATTTCACTCTCACCATCACTAGTGTGCAAGCTGAAGATGCAGCCTTTTATTACTGTCAGCGTATTTACAATTCTCCTCCCACAGTGCTTCAGCCTCCTACATAAACCTCCTCTGAGATTCTAACCAGCTGCCTGTACCGCACACCCCTCAACCTAGACACTTCCCCTTCTGCCTGCAGCTGGTCTGCCTAACTATACAAAGTTTGGTAGAAAATTAATAAATAGATCCTTGAATTGGAAGTTCCATATGAAAATTTAAGTAAAGACATTTGTGTCTTTTTTTCTCATGCCTAAATCCTGTGTATTTAACATAAGAAATGCATTATCTTATATTCTGGAATGAAAAATTTCATCATGAATCTCCATGGACTAAATCCATATATAGCCTCTGCTATATTTCCACTGGAATGAAATTGATTTTTGCTTTGCTCGCTTCTGGATTCCTGGCAATATCCCTCAATTTCTTCTTTTGGTTAAGTTTATGTATTTACACGTACAATGCTGACTTTCATAAAAAATGTAAAGATATATCATATCTTTTGACAATCTTTTTTCCCCTTCTTTCTTCTTTATGTCACCACCTTTTCCTCCAATGAACATACTTATAGTTCCTAGTCTTCCACATATTGTCATGTGACATATACATGTGCCCACTTACATGCACACACAGGCACACACAGAAACTTTTATGAATCTATAAAAATCTAGGTTTCAAAAATGAGAGAAAACATGATGTTTTACTTTTTGAACAACATATCTGCTCTATGATTCCTATTCCTAGGCCACATCTGCCCCTGCTGTCTTTTCGACTTCTTTCCCAATGTGGAGAGTATGATACCTTATTCTACACTACACTACACTAATGGTAAATATGATTGTCTATTATGAGAATTGAGTTTTTTTCTTAAATAATATTTAACAGTGTTTGATATTGGTCGAGGGAAACACTTTGTACTTCAGTAAAAACAATATGTTAACTGAACTCAGACATGCATTGATTAAATATTAATTGAAAATTTATTTTTCTTATTATTCGTTTTTGAGACCAAATATCATGATTTGTGAAACAGAAAGGTGGATTTTAATCTCAGAAATTCTACCTGCCTCTTCCTGAGCACTGAGATCAATGGTATTGGGTCCCACACCTATCCTTGAGTACCACTTTGAAATACAGAGATGGAACAGGGACAGGCATCCTTTAAGATACAAACAGCTGTTTGAAAACTCCAAATATCTTACATCAATGTGCATGTGAATAGGCCTTACCTAACTTGTTTCCTTTGTGTCTACAGCATGAGCACAGATGTGTCATACTGAGGTGTTTCTGAGGAATAGCATTGCCTTGCATAGATTGTGCTAGTGTGTTGTTTCCTCCCAGTGACAAATATACTTAGCAAACAATTTAAAGAGAGGATGGTTTATTTTATCTTACAGTGTTATGCTATATTAGTTTGGCTTTCCTGCTCTGTGTCAAAGATGAGGTTGGATATTATGAAGGAAGTGCATGGCAGGAGAGTGCTCTCACCTCTTGGCAGCGGGAAACAAGAGAGAGGAAAAGGGGCCAGACACAAGTCATATGTTCTTTATTTCTTCTAAAAAATTCTTCTCACATACATTATAAGCCAAACACAGTTTCCCCTCCTGCCACTCCTCCCAGCCCACAAACTTTCCTCTTCCCCAGAATTACTGATATCTGTTTCACTTAAAAACAAAAAGAGCAGGCTTCTCAGGAATATCAATAAATCATGGCATAAGAAGTTACTTTAAGGCTAGCCAAAAAACCCTCATATCAAGCAGGATGAGGCCACCCAGTAGGAGGAAATGGGTACCAATTTCATGCAAGAGTCAGAGACACCCCTTACAATGATGTGTTAAGATTCCAAAAATATTCAGTTACACAACCATTATGTAGCAAAGAGGATTAGCTCCTACACGGACCTATACAGGATCTGTGATTGTAGCTTCATTCTCTCTGAGCTCTTATGGGATCTATTCAGTTAACTTCTATGGGCTATATTATCAATTTTTCTACTAGCTGCTGGCTCTGATAGTCCTTGATCTTCTTCTTCTACCGGCTTCTCCAGGTGCTGCTTAGTTTTTGGCTTTATGTATCTGCATCCAATCCTATCAATTTCTGGATGACATCTTTCTGATGACAATTAAGTTAGGACCCATCTTTTGAGTATTTCAGAATATCATTAGTAAATATATTGATTTTTTGTTTCAGTTGCTTTTTGTTCTAACCCAAGATTCTGGATTGTACATCTCTGGTTCCTGGCTATTCATTCAGTAACAGGGTTGGGTTCACTCTCCTTTCATGGGCCTTAAGCAGGACAAGCCATTGATTGGATAAAAAGGGGTATTTACCTGGGGTTTTGGTAGCTTATATTGCCTCCAGTGGATCAGGGAACTTCTGCCAGAGTTTTGGGCCAGGATATGCTGATGGGGAGAAAAAGGACATTTGGAGGTAGACTAGGGAAGCATGAGTCATTTTAAGCCACAAGTCTAATGATCATGAGGCTGGAATGTTGGCACACATTTTTTTTTTAATATCTAAATTGAGAAGTTGGGCATGGTTTGAAAGATGCCCTATTTCCTCTCCAAAGCTATCATAAAAGACTGTCCTTCACATTAAGTCATGTTCATATCATGAGTGTTATTGAACTTCTCTGAGTCTACAACCAGATTATGAGGCGTCCTGTGATTAGTTAATATCCACTTAATGTTTCTCTTATCTCTCTCTTAAAATCCCTATCATTATAGCTACAAAATTCATTTGTTTAAAAAAAATTGTTACTGTTTTCTTTCTTTCCTTTTTAAAATGTTTTATTTATTAACATTCCAAAAATGCTCCCCTTCCTGGTGCTCCCTCTAAGAGTTCTTCATCCCCTTCACCACCCCTCTTTGCCTCTGAGAGGGTACCTTCCAACTCACTCCTCCCCTACCACTCAATCCCTTTCCCGCTATATTCCCCTTAGGGCATCAAGTCGATACAGAATTAGGAGAACCAACTCCCACTGAGGCCAGGCAAGTCAGTCTTCTACTACATATATGTCAGGGTGCTGGGTTTTCCTTCTAGTATTCTGTGTAGGGCTGAATTAGCAGAAAGATATTGTTTAAATTTTGTTTTGTCATGGAATATCTTGGTTTCTCCATTTTTCTGTCTCTGACAGTGGCTTGAACCTCCTGTAGGCCTGTGTGTCAATAGTCCTGTAGACCTGTTTCTTTCACCCGGATATTGGAACAAGGAGCTACTCCTGGGCTTGTGTGACTTTAAACCTCCAGGCAGCACACTTGGAGCACAAGCGTTCATCTTACCTCTGCTCTGAGATGTCTCGGTGCTCCTGACGACTGGCTTTCCGCTCTTAGTGCAGGTAGAAACCTGAAGTATCCTGCCCCTCACTGCTCCTATGTCCCTGTGCCCAGATGGTAGAGGGTGCACTAGGTGGGGTCCTTTTGGGTCAGGAATGTGGGCAGAATTAGTTTTCTCCTCTGAGCTCTGAGCTCTGAGGATTGTCTTCACTTCTGAGAGTCCAGCTCTTTTCCCTAAGAGATTTGGGTGCACAGATCTGTGGGACCAGTTGAGTTTAGTTTTGGCACAGTCAGAAACCAGAAGGTTCTGCTCTATATATAAATATAGACTGCTCCTATATTTCTGTATCCAAAGTGCACTAGTTAGGTTCCTCTTTAGCCAGAAATATGAGCAGTATTGGCTGTCTCTTCTGAGCTCTCAGGATTGTTTACACTTCTGAGAGTCCAGCTCCCTCCAAATTCTTCAAATAGACAATCTTTAAATTCCAATAATGACTTCATTTTTCTGTATTGAATTTCTGACGTTACTCTTGAATAACTATTACCTAATTATAAAATGCATTAGTGTCTTAGTTCTTTTTTAAAATAACAAAAGTACTTAGAGTAAACTTGATGAGTTGTGTCATATAAAAGTACATGCATTAGACAGCAACGTATACTTCAAGTTGCCACTGAATAAGTAGAGAGTGAAATTGAAGCACATTCACCTGCCTAAATCTCACGGTCTCCATGTACTTGGGATGTGGACAGAACACACAGGCGGCAGCAGAGCCTCAGTTGTCCTTTACCTACCAACGTTGCTCCTTATCTTCTGTTCCTGCTAAAAGAGTCAATTGTACTGACATATACTCATAATACATCATGTTGTGTTTCATAACAGCAATTTATTTCAGGATTTTGATATATAAACCACATTTATACCCTACACACAATGCATTTTTATGTTATCTTGACAATTTAGAATCATCTAAGTGTGGGAAATGTTAAGTGAAGAAATATCTCGGGCTGGAGACATGGCTCAGTGGTCAAGAGAGGTCCTGAGATCAATTTCCAGCAACCTTATAGTGACTCATGGCCATCTCTAATGGGATTCAATGCCCTTTTTGTTGTTTCTGATGACATTAATAGTGTACTCATATAAATTAAAAATTAAAACTTATTAAAAAAACAATTGTCTCAATATATCGCGACTCTGGGCAAACCTGTAGAGAATTTTCTTAATTCCCTTTTTGTGGGGGAGGATCCAGCCCATTGTTGGTAGGGACAGGCCTTGGTATTGGACCTGAGTTCTACAACAAAGCACACTGAGCATGTCATCAGAGGGAAGCCAATAAGCAGCACCTCCATGGCTTCTGGTCAGCTCCCACCTTTGGGTTCTTGCTCTGTTTCAGCTCCTGCTCTGACTTCCCTCAGCGATGTTATCTGATAGTATAAGAAGAATATGTTCTTCGTTGGTCATGATATTTCATCATTGCAATAGTAGTCCTAACTAAGATACATCCCTGACCCTTCTCTTTCTCTCTGTTCCATGTTTTTCCCCTAACTTTTCTTCCCTCTCCTAGTTTCCCTTATACACACTACAATTGTGTTTATATTTATATAATTATGCTTAAAATCTAAGATTTATAAATGAGATGGTACATGTAATAGTTTCGTTTCTAAGTCATTTGTCCATCCCGTGCTTCTTCCTCATGGCTCACATATCACTCTGAACTCTAATTGTCTACTCTCAAATGTGGCAATCCAGAAATATCATACCATACTAAAGAAGCATGATTTTGTGTTGATAGTCTCTACCGTCCAGGCTTTGATCTCATAATTATGAATAAATTTAGTATTTGTAAGTGGGAAATCCAAGGCCCCATGTAAACAACATGTTAATTAATGCTGTATATATATTCCTTAAAAATTGGTTTTGAAGCCCATGGATATGGTAATATATGATAGTATTATATAAAACATATACCTGTTCATGTTTTGTATAATATACCATCATGGATTATGTCTTTTTATTAACTTCTTTTTTATTGGTGTGATAAACACAATGAGTGAAGCTATTTATTAAGAAACAATACATTTGGACTTTCAAAGGTGTAGAATCCTGGAAAACAGAAAGAAGGCAGCAGGTGGAAGAATTTGCAGTTAGAGCAGAAGCTCAGGGCTCACATCTCAAACTGAAGTAATGCATGCAAGCATGTATGTATGTATTTATGTATGTATTTATGTATGTATGCATGTTTGTATACATGTGTACAATGTGTGTGCAGTCTTTTATAAGAGAAGCAAGTACTTTTAAACACTAAGCGGAGTCTCCAGCCCTAAACCTTTCTTTTTAAAATATTTATGACACATAGTAAATGTGTTTCTTCAGTGATACTTGTGAGAGTACCATTGCTGCTGTCTTCTTATGCTCAAGGAAAGCTAGGTCTGGAGTTTATCCTGTTAGGTTGGCAAGGCTGGCTGGTGACCAGCAGCAACCGATCGAATGGCAGCTAAAGTGATTAACAGTTCAGAACCATAGACTTCACGTGGCAGATTTTAACCTTGAGACAAGGCAGCCTGAAAAAGAAAGCGCTGATGTTGAAGATGAATGGATATTTTTCTGTGAAGTACAAGGTGATGAATAAGTACGACACAAACAGCAGGCTGCTGTGTAACGATGTGGACCTGTGTGACAGTCTAGAGAAGAACTGCCTGGGATGCTTCTACCCAGGTCCCAAGTGCAACTCCAACAAGTATGGGCCAGAGCGCCAGTGCAACTTGTGCTGGGTCAATGATGCCATCATCATAGAGTCTGGTGAGGTCATCAGCACCCTGCCATTTTTTGTTCCTGATTAGGAGATATGCCTAGATTCATTCTCTCTCTCTGCGTGTGTGTGTGCGTGTGCTTGTGTCATGCGTGAGTGCATGTGTGCTTGTTTGTTTGCAGACAGGGTCTATTCTGTAGCTCAGGCTGGTCTTTAACTTATGGCAATTGTCCTGCCTCAGCTTCACAAGTTGTATTAATTTCGATATATTACATCATGCCTGGCTTCTGTTTCTTATACATACATGTACATAAAAAACATACATGTATTCAAACATACATGTATTCATAAATGTATGTATGACCATATATAAATGTATTATATATATATATTAAGTCAAACTTCTTTCTCTTGGACAAGTGTTAGTGTGTTTGGGCAAAATATTCTCTCAAGCTACAGATGGATATAGAATGGACGGTAATGGTGTAGAACCTCTCAGGTTCCTCAGCTTGTGACCAAAGGCTGCAAGAGTGGATGCTCATTTCTCATTAGCAGAACTCTCTGCCTTGACGTCACCACTCCCTTCTCAGGGTGTCTGGTTGAGACCATACTTTTAAGATTTGCACAACTCTACACCTGAAAGCTGTTGGCAAATGTACGTCTTTCTTAGAATGTTATATATTCCTAAGAAAAGCAAACTTGTACATTTGTAATGTATACCTTTAGTCTTATTTTTCATTGTTTATATTTTGATGTTAAACTTAAATTTGATGATGACAATTTTTATTACCAAGCATTTATTTTTTGCTAAATTATATATTAGTTGACTGAATTGAGAAGCAATGGATCTGGGACAGATTTCACTCTCACCATCAGCAACATGCAGGCTGAAGACCCAGCTATTTATTACTGTCTGCAGCATAACTCCTATCCTCCCACAGTGTTTCAGCTTCATACACAAACCTCCTCTGACATTCTACACACCTGCCTGTATCACACATCCCTCGACCTACACACTTCACCTTCTGCCTACAGCTGCTATGCCTAACTGATACAAAGTTTGGGAGAAAATTAATGAGCAGATCTTTGACTTGGAATATTACGACAAAAAGAAGTAAATGCATTTGTAATGTTAAAATTGCTCATGTTTAAATTCTGTGTATTGAACATGACAAATTTATTATCTTGTATTCTGGAATGAAAAGTCCCAACATGCATCTCCATGGGCTAAATCAAGAGCCTCTGCTGTATTCCCACTTGAGGATACAGAAAAGAACTTGTCTTTTGCTTAACTCAGCTGTGAGATCTCTCCCTCACTTTTGTACTCCTGGCAGTTTCCCTCAAAGTGTCACTTGGGTTAACTTTATTAATTTGAATATATAAAGTTGAGTTTCATAAAACAAATATATTAAAAGGATATCATGAATTTTGACAATCTTCAGTTCCCTGATTCTTCTTTCTATCAACACCTTTCCCTTCAACTAACATACTTCCAATCCCTAGTCTTCCACCTATTTCCATGAGACATACACATGTGCCCACTCACACACACACACACACACACACACACACATTCTGCCTTTTTCTATCCCTGTTCCCTTAACTCCCTTTCTCATGCCTAAATAAAATCTTTTCTATACTATACTGTAGTGTGCTTTACCATGTCCCAAATAAACTCTATTCCATACTATATCATCATGTGGTTGGTAGCTTAGCAGAAAGGGATGCCTCAGCATGGGCCTGCAGAGGCACCTCCCTCTACCTTACCATACTGTGTCTCTACAAACATATTCCTGGTTCGTTTGTTCTTCCTTTCTTCCTTCCTTTCTTTCTTTCTTTCTTTCTTTCTTTCTTTCTTTCTTTCTTTCTTCCTTTCTTTCTTTTTTTCCTTCTCTTTCTTTGTTTCTTTGTTTCTTTCTTTCTTTCTTTCTTTCTTTGTTTCTTTGTTTGTTTGTTTTTTTCTTTCTTTCTGTCTGTCTGTCTGTCTGTGTCTGTGTCTGACTGACTTTCTTTCTTTCTTATTGAAGACAACATTGGTGCTGAGACTCAGAGTTAGATACTTGCAGGTTCTTAGTAGGCTGGAGAGATGGCTCATTGGTTAAGAGCACTGACAAAATCCCCCTAAATCTCACCATGGGTAACCTGGGAGTACCTCTGATTGGGGCAAGAACAGAAGGGCTTGTGAGCGAGTGACCTGGAACAGTAGCACTAGAGGCTGCTTGGGACCTGACAGCTGGAGGGCTGGAGCAGTGGTGCCCTAATCCTCATCCATAAAACCAACCTGCTTGCTGTGAGACATGGGATGGGATCGTAATGGAAAGGTGAGTATTAGCCTGACCCTGGCAGTGTTGGTTATGGGCAGCCACCACTTCCTCTAGGGAAGAATTCTTAAGACTGGTGATGACTGCAAGAGGATGGGGACAAAAAACAAGAGAGGGAAAATCCTAAACTGCACCTTGCACTTGTGGGCAATGAAGAGAATATACATCCAGATGTCAGAGGCCTATGTATTCTCCAGCTATATCCAGGGGTCAAAAATAGCATCCTGCTTCTAAACCTAGTCTAGGTTGTGAGCCTTAACTTTGAGATCACGATTGACCAGATGGGTTTTCAGAGCTCTAACTGGGGTTGCTTGAAGGTGGAGGGTAGGGAGCACATGACGACGAGCACAAAGGTAACAAACTATAGACAGGTATTAAAAATATGACAGAAGAGGTAACAAAAGTCATGGTGTACTAAGGAGGGGTCAAGTTCAAATGACTTGTACCTGGACATTGTACTCATGATAGGAAAGGTATTCAGGAATCAATTCCCAGTACCCTGGGAGTCAGCATCTATGTCAGTTACCAGGATGAATCTAGACCAAAAGTAACAATGAGCTGACAGATTCAATGATGCTGACAGAAATGATGGCTGCTGCTCTCTCACCTAGACAAAGACAAAGAAGACAGAAATGATGGCTGATGTTCTCTAACCTAGACAAAGACAAAGGGGCAGGAACAGTGGCTGCTGCACACTCACCCTCGAACCAAACAGAGATGAAAAGTCAGGCCACTGGGACAAACAGACCAAAAAGACAAAGAAGATATAAATGAGGTCCATACACTCACCTTCACAGGACCCACAACATAAAACACTAAGGGGTCACCTCACCAAGGAAGCAACCAAAGGGGGCACAACAGCAGCACCTGGAGGAGAAGGTCAGATCAGGTCAAACCACAAGAAGAGTTCTTGTAGTAACAGGTGAAAAATGAGCCCCAGAAAAGGAGGCTATCAAGTAGCCAAAAACAAGAACAATGAAGTAGTACATTGACCACACTGGGCACCAGATGTAGCCTGTTCCCTGGTCTACTTGCAGCCCAACCCTTGGTGGTTGAAAGTGACATGGCACAGAGTCAATGACACAGACTCTGGGGGCAGGTGAGAAATGCTGCAGCAAATTCCTTTAATATCCTCCACCTGTGCCCCCATTAGTCCCAAGAAAGCATGTCTTCTAAACAGCAGTTCCTGATTGTCTGGCATTGTTAGCACCAGCAATTTTTTTTTTTTTTGTTAGCACCAGCTATCTTTGTTCTTTCAGGGATTCCTCAATTAGGTCTTCCTCCAGAAGATTCTTTTGAGCCTTTGAGGATCCTAGCACTTACTAGAGGCAGCCCCAACATTGCTGCTACAGAGCTTTTCATGGCAGAGATGTCCAGAATGAGGATTGGTGGGATTTGTAAGTCTTGAGCTTGAGGAGAACTTGACTGGTAAGTTTTCCTGTTGAGGGTTTGTTGGGTTCTCCTGTTTAGGGATTGGTGAACTTTTCTGAGAAGCTCAGGGATTGGTGCTTTCTTTCACCTTTTTTTTTCCTGTACCTGGTACATGGGTTAAGGTGGGAAGTTCTGAGTGCTGCTGTTTTTTGCTGAAGTGTTATGTCTGTGGGGTTGTTGGTGGGTGGAGCAAGGAGACAGGAGAGAATGTGGTTTCACTGTGGACAGCTCATGCAGTGATGTATCACCGAGGATATAGGTTGAAGCAGGAAAGATATCTTGCCACTGTGGACAGCTCTTCATGACAGCAGTAGGCTGAGCAGGACAGGAGTCACCACTATGGAGAGGTCCTCAGGGGAAGTTCCTGCAGGGGCAGGTAAGGCAAACACCAAGGACAGGCTGCAGGCTGAGGAAATGTGGTACTGCCATATTGATAACTTCTGTGAGGGCTTCTCAATGCTGGACTGTGAACGAGGGCCTTGCTCCTGATTTGATGGTTCTTGCTTGACAGATTTGATGGATTTTGTAATTCCACTTAGGGCCTACATTGGGTACCAGCTGAGAAGATGCAGAGAAGTGTTGGGAACTTCTACTGCAGCCATGTATATTTCCCAAGCCTCTGGGATCTTGATAATTGGAATTATAACAATTTAAAGTTGTTTTTATTCATCACATTTTCCCTTTTATTTTTTAATAGTTTGGAGTGATATTTGTGATTGTTGTAAGTGGTGCCATACATAGCACACTGAAATAGTTTCGGTATACCTGTAACTGTAGTGTTTGTGTGTTTATTATTTCAGTCTCTGGAATGATACTGTACTGGAATGTACTGGGGACATTGTGCTGATCCAGTCTTCAGTTTGTTTGAGTGTATCTCTGGAATAAATGGCCACTATCATCTTCCATTCCCATGAGAATGTCACTGACATACTCTACAATAATTGTATACAGTGGTGTCAACAGAACCTAGAACAGCTTCCTGGGCTACTGATTTATTTACTATTCAGTATAGAGTCTTATGTCTCTGCCATGTTCAGTAGCAATTGCTCTGACACAGTTTCACACTCACTATTAACCCTCTAGTGGCCACCAATGCTGTAAGCTATTCATGTAAGCAGAGTAAGGAGTTCCCTCCACAGTTCTCTATGTCTAAACAAAATGTTCTTGGGTTTGCTGCTCAATGAGCTGCCAACTCTCACATGTTCCTTCCTCTCTAGACATTTCTAGCAAAGATCTTCACATTTCTTAAAAAAAAAGTATACTGGCTAAATTTGTGTCAACTTGACACAGGATAGAGTTCATCTGAAAGTGGACAATAACATTAGATAACATGCCTCCAAAAGATTCGACTGTAGGCAGGTCTACAGGACATTTCTCTTAATTCATACTTGATGTGGGTGGACCACTATGCTATAGGTGTGCCATCCCTATTCCTGTGGTCCTGAGTTATATAAGAAAGCAGGCTGAGAAAGCCTGTAAGCAGCACCATTTTATGGACTCTGCATCAGTTCCTGCCATGAGGTCTCTTGCCTTCCCTGTTTGACTTCCTGCCCTTTCACTTCCTTCAGTGATGGATATGGATATTGAAGAATAAGCCAAATAAACCCTATCCTCTTGAAGTTATTTTTGTCATCATGTTTAATCGTATGAAGATTGACCCTAAGAAAGGAAACATATAATATTTTATAATGTTTGTGTGCTTGTTTCTCTGAATATTTTATAATTAATTTCCTTCCAAATTGGTGATCCCTATTAAGCTAATCAAAGAATTTTATCTATATTTACTAACTTTTTTTAATAAATGGCACTACTAATTTGAAGAAAAATTTCCTATTCAATTAAAATAAAAGGACATTATATATTTAGGACTCTTGATTATCTGACTTTTACATACAAATACTTTTAAATAAAAATATTTTCAAAATGACCATAATGTTTTATTTTTCATTACATCTACTGGATTGGACTTCTAAGCATTTGAGAGAATGTCTCACAACATAGTCCAAGATGAACTACAATGCAGTGTAGACACCCGTGTGGATTTGAACCTATGAACTATATGCCTCTTCCCTTTTTTTTTTTTTTTTTTTTTTTTTTTTTTTTTTGGAGCTGGGACCGAACCCAGGGCCTTGTTCTTTCTAGGCAAGCGCTCTACCACTGAGCTAAATCCCCAGCCCGCCTCTTCCCTCTTAATATGGAGATTTCAGGTCCACGTCATCATTCTCAGGTCTTTTTCATTTTCAGAAGATCTTATTGTGCAAGTGAAGTAATTCCAGAAATCTGAATATGAACAGCCACAATCACTGGAAGTTTAGTTACTACATGCTTTTGCATCCTCATCTTCGCTTTTTGTATCCTCTCAATGGGAGCTAGAGATCTCAGTAATATGATCCTTCATAACACTAGACTGAACTTAAGTGCAGACTTCTGCATTTTCCAATTTTAGACTCATAGCTCACTATATATGAAAATATGCTCGTTAGGTCTTAAACCAAGGTCATCTGGCTAACTGAGGTGCCCATTAACATACCAAAAGAGACCCTGGTTGCCAAGTTTCACAGTACCTCTCTACCTCCAGCCTCTACCCTAGCTATAATACCTCACCCCCTATCCTGAACTCTGTGTCTCTGATATTGGGCTGGCCTTACCTTATCCCAGCTCCTCTGTCCTCTATGTATTCCAGCCAGTATGGTGAACTGGCCCTTTTTTTAATCTATTCTTTATGATAATTTTCTGACCTCTTGATTTGGGTCCAATCATTCCTCTTCCCTCTCTTCACATGGCCTGTTACCTTCTGACCATACTGAATGTGGACTCTCCCAGATGGACTTGCCTCTGGCCATGGTCTTCCTTTTATTTACAATAAAGTTTCTTATCTTCCATGTCCAGGAGAAGCCATGACCTTTTCCAGTTTATTTCTATTTTTAATTTCTATTTTTAAATTAACTTTACTCTCCAATTACAGCCTCTCCCTCTTCTCTTCTCAGTCTTATTGTTACAAATACCTCTCCAATTGCTCCTCTCCTTTTCCACAGAGAATGGAAGCCTCCCTATTGGGAACAACCCCAAACAAGGGCATTAATTCCCATCAGGTCTAGGCACATGCTCTCCCACCAAAGGTTAACCAAGCAGTCTAAATAGAGACAAGTGCATCCAATGGGAGGGAATAGAGCCAGAGACAGTCCTGCTCCACTTGTTAGGAGACCAACATGAAGACAAAGCTAAACATTTGCTACAAATATGTAGGGGATCTAGTTCCAGCTCCTACATGATCCCAGTTTGTGGACCAGGCTGTTTAAGCCCCTATTGTCCCTGGTTGTTTGATTCCATGGGTCATCTTGTTGTGTCCTTGATCCCTCCATGTCATTCATGTCTATTTCTTTTAAGTCTCAGTTCTGCACTGGAGTAGCACTGGAGTGTGTGGATACTGCTCAGGCAGACTAAACACAGAGGTGCTAGGCTACATTCTATTTCCATTGTTATTAGGATGAAGGGGTGGCAGAATGCAGTCTAAGATGGAGGCTCCATCCCTGGTGAGAACCAATGCAGGCTGAAGATGAAGTTGAGGTTTCCCTAACTCAAGGACATCCAGGTGATGCTGGCAATCATGAGGAGTCAGGAATGGAGGAAGCCCAGGGGCTGGTGATGGGTCTGGGGCCAGGGAGAAGGGGAATCTAGCTTATTCAATGGTTAGTGGCTGGCATCTAGAAATTCAAAATAGCTGAAACACTAGAAAAACCATTTAAAATAGCCATTATGAACATACTCAAAACCTTAAAGAAGAACTCAATTAATCAAGTATGTTAATGAAATCTATTAAAATACAATTAATAGAATGAATTGAAGAAATATTCTGTTGGTGATCTTTACTACAAATCTTTTTTTCCTTCATAAATTTTTTCTTTCTTGTTTTATTTCAATGTGGATTTTTTTTTTCTGATTCTAATTCTTTAATGTCTAGAAAACATTACTACTCTGTGTGGACAGTTTTGAGGGATCAACTTGTTCTTGCAATATCTTACATTCTTTACATAGTACATTTATATTATGCCCCCCCCCCATATCACCTCAAGAAATTAGATTGTGAAGATTCAAAGAATAGGCTTAGAGGCTCTGTTAAGATACACATGACGCTCTAGTAAATTTTCTGCTGACACCAATTCCCTGTGATTCAAACAGGAGCAGGTGCCATTTGAGCAACAGTACATACTCTGCTGCACTGATTTTCACATGATGTCATTAAACAACAGCCCAAGGCTCTTTTAAGGACTGTTGCCAGGAGTCTAAGAAGCATCCTCTCTTCTAGCTCTCAGAGATGGCAACAGAACCACTCCTGCTATGGGTGCTGCTGCTGTGGGTTCCAGGTGAGGGTTCAGAGTAGTGTTGGGAGCAACCTCTGTGGCCATCATGGCTTTCCAGGCCTCTGAGTTCTTGATCATTACAATAAGGCCTTTGTAATTGGTTTTAAATTTCCAGATTCCCTTTGGTTTTGCGGTTTCTCAGAGTGAAGTCCACAATTATTTTTAAAAGTTACAAATGTAAAGGTCCTGTGCTGGCAAGGTTTTTATACAAACAACAATGGCCTGTGTGTATATCATTCCAGGTTCTACAAGGGCATTGTGCTCACCCTTTCTCCAACAATGGCTTTCCCATCACTTAGTATTCTCTGCTTTGTAGAGAGCGGCGCGGCAAAACAAAGATGGCGCCGACATCCAGCCTTGTCTGGATATAAACGACTCACTGCGCATGTGCAGGCTTTTCCCCTTGCTAGGGCTCCCTCTAGTGGTGAACAGCGGTACTGCACGTGTGCAGTTTATGCACCAGGTGTCAGTTGACCGTTAATATGCTAATGAGGTGATTCATTCCCTGCCAATCCCTGGAGGACAAGTAGTGGGGTGATCCATGCCCCACCAATCCCTGAGAGATAAATAGCATACTGTTGTCTATATAAGTCGAGCGATTTGGCTGCTCGGGGTCCCTGTTCAAGAGAGCTGTAACACTAAGAAGAGCTGTAACACTAAGAAGAGCTGTAACACAGTAAAGGCTTGTTCGCAGAAGAATCCTGTTGCTGCGCGTCGTTCTTGCTGGCGGGACATTGGGCGCGCGACACTGCTTCTTTTGTATAAACTTTGACTTTAAAAAAGATAATAAATAGAAATTTTATAACTTGAAAAATGTTCAACAAATACATTTATTGCATGCACACACATTATTGTGTGTGTGCATGTGTGTGTGCATGTATTTGTGTTTGTGTGTGTGCATGTATTTGTGTGTGTGTGTGTGGGTGTGTGTGTGTGTGTGTGTGTGTGTGTATGTAGGTCAAAGAAGAACCTGCAGCAGTTAGTTCTTTCTTTTCACTACTGGTATCTGGAAATCAAACTCAGGTTATCAGTTTTGTTGCAATCTTTATCTTTTCTTGCAAAGGGTATCTTGCCAGCCTGAGTTCCTATTTTTTCCTGACAAATTAATTTTATTTTAAATTGTGTATGTGCATCTGTGGAGGGATGTAGGTATATGCATGAGTGAGGGCTCAAAGCAGTCAGAAGAGTGCATCAGATTTTACAGAGCTGGAGTTACAGGAGTTGACGTGGGTGCTAAGAAATAAACCAGGGTCCTTTATATCACCAGGAAGTAGTTGGCTCCCAGATCTACCATTTCTTAGGTAGATACCGAAGATCACAGTATGTGGTAAGTTAAGAACAATAATGTGTATTGGGATAATGTTGCAGTAACCTCTCCAACACAAATAAGCTCTTAGAAAGAAAACACAGCTCGATTAATATGAATACAAGCTCATGCCTAGATTGGGCAGATTTACACTACACTAGTATATTCCCCTGGCTATAAGACCACTTATAAATTGTAGTTTCTCCAGGCCATGTGCTTCAGCTACATCTTCCTTCTACCTCTTCCTCTCCCAGTGACTCCCCTCACTCCCGTCTCTCTCTCTCTCCCCAATTCTTCTGCTTCACCTTTCCTTCCCCTGCCCAATCACCAGCTCTCACTTTTATTTTACAAGTTAAAATGGGGAGAAGATTCTGATGAATTCACCTGAGTCCTGAGTACATGACTAGGCAACCCTTTCTGGACAAGCAGAATTAGCATCAAAATACAAACAACTCCAGGGCAATCCAAAACAGGATAATTTCTTAGGACCAGGTGTAGGAATGCCAACCAAAACAGTTGGCCTGTAATGCTTATACCCTTTAGAGTTCACCATATAAGTCAGTGTCTGAAGCACCAGCTTTTCTCTTGTTATACAGTCTGATAATCAAATGTTCTCTTATCTGCCCAAGAATCTGTGAGCCTTACCATAATCAACTATACTCGTGAGTCCAGGAGATTATTCAAGATCTAACAAATCCTAATCTTTTATGGGATCTTTCGGTGTCCCAACTAGTATGGGGATTGGGGCAGGAGTCTCACCTGTGTCCTTGGTTACAGCCAACCTCCTGGGAGACAAGCTGGTTGTGGGGTGTTAGAGGGGAGTGAGCCCACCAATGTGGCCTAAATGAAGTAGCAGACTGGAAGGTGATATAGAATTATTTTAAAGGAAGATTGAAATTCCACCGAGATGAGCTCTCAATCCTGAATATCTATGCTCCAAATGCAAGTGGACCTATATTCATAAAAGAAACCTTACTAAAGCTCAAAACACATGATACACCTCATGCAATATTGGAAACTTCAACAACCCAGTCTCATCAATGGACAGATCATGGAAACAGAAACTAAACAGAGAGGTAGAGAAACTAACATAAGTTATAAAACAAATGGATTAAACAGATATTTATAGAACTTTTCATCCTAAAACAAAAAGAATATACCTTCTTCTCAGCACCTCATGGTACCTTCTCCAAAACTGACCATATAATTGGTCAAAATACAGGCCTTAACAGATACAAGAAGATTCAAATAATCCCATGCACCTTATGAGATCACCACGGACTAAGGCTGTTCTTCAATAAAAATAAAAATGCACAAAAACCCACATATGCATGGAAGTTGAACAATGCTCTACTCAGTGATAACTTCATCAATGAAGAAATAAGGGAATTAAAGACTTTTTAGAATTTAATGAAAATGAAGGCATCGCATACCCAATCTTTTGGAACACAATAAAAGCAGTGTTAAGAGGAAAACTCATAGCTCTGAGTGCCTCCAAAATAAACGTGAGAGACCATATATTAGTAGCTTGACAGTACATTTAAAAGCTCTAGAATCAAAAGAAGCAAATATACCCAAGAGGATTAGATGGAAGGAAATGAACTCATGGCTGAAATCAACCAAGTAGAAACAAAAAGAACTATACAAAGAATCAACAAAACAAGGAACTGGTTCTTCGAGAAAATCAACAAAATAGATAAACCCTTAACCAGACTAACCAGAGGGCACAGCGAGTATATGAAAATTAGCAAAATCAGAATTGAAAAGGGAGCTGTAACAGCAGAATCTGAGGAAATTAAAAAAATCGTCAGATCCTACTAAAAGAGCCTATACTCAACAAAACTGGAAAATCTGGAGGAAATGAACATTTTTCTAGACAGATACCAGCTACCAAAGTTAAATCTGGATCAGATAAACCACCTAAACAACACCATAACTCCTAAAGAAACTGAGTTATTAAAAGTCTCTGAACCAAAAAAAACCCAAAAAACAAAAAATAAAAACAAAAACAAAACAAAACAAAAAAAGACAAAAACAAACAAACAAACAAACAAATAAAAAAACCGGGACCATATAGGTATAGTGAAGAATTCTATCAGAACTTCATAGAAGACCTAATACCAACACTGTCCAAACTATTCAGCAAAACTAGAAACAGAAGGTACACTACCCAATTCCTTCTATGAAGCCACAATTACACTTATGCTTAAACCACACAAAGGCCCAACAAAGAACGCAAACTTCAGACCAATTTTCATTAATAATATTAAGGCAAAAATACTCAATAAAATTCTTGCAAACTGAATACAACAGCACATCAAAAGATCATCCAACATGGTCAAGTAGGCTTCATCTCAAGGATTCAGGGATAGTTCAATATAGAGAAAACCATCAACATATGTAAAGAAAACCAAAGGAAAAAAATCACATGCTCACCTCATTAGATGCTAAAAATGCATTTGACAAAATTCAATACCACTTCATGTTAAAAGTCTTGGAAAGATCAGGAATTCAAAGCACATATCTAAACATAGTAAGAGCAACACACAGCAAACCAGTAGCCAACATCAAACTAAAAGGAGAGAAACTTGAAGCAATTCCACTAAAATCAGGACTAGTCATGGCTGCCCACTTGCTCCCTACTTATTCAATATAGTTCTCAAAATCCTAGCCAGAGTGATCAGACAACAAAAGGAGGTCAAAGGGATACAAATAGGAAAAGAGGAAGGCAAAAAAAAATCACTAATTTCAGATGATATGTTAGTATACTTAAGTGACACCAAAAGTTCCACTAGAGTACTATTAAGTCTGATAAAGAAATTCAAAATGGCCAGGTATAAAATTAACTCAAATCAGTAGTCTTCCTCTACTCAAAAGATAAACACACTTAGTAAGAAATTTGGGAGATTATACGCTTTACAGTAGTCACAAAAAACATGAGATACCTCAGTGTGACTTTATCCAAGCAAGTGAAATGGCTCTATTACAAAAGCAATGAGTGTATGAAGAAAGAAATTGCAGATCTAAGAAGATGTAAAGATCTCCCATGCTCATGGGTTGACAGACTTAATATAGTAAAAGAATGGCCATTTTGCCAAAAGCAATCTACAGGTTCGATGCCTTCACCATCCAAATTCCAACTCATTTCCTATAGAGTTAGAAATAGCAATTTGCTACCTCATTTGGAATAACAACAAAACCAGGAGAGCAAAAATTATCCCCTTCAATAAAAGAACATGTGGTAGAATCACCATCCCTGACCTCAAGCAGTATTACAGAGCAATGGTGATGAAAACTATATGGTATCAGTACAGAGACAGTTAGGTAGATCAGTGGAATAGAATTGAAGATCCAGAAATGAACCCACACACCTATGGTAACTTGATCTTTGTCAAAGGAGCTAAAACCATCCAATGGAAAAAAGATAGCATTTTCAACAAATGCTGTTTCAACTGGAGGTCAGCATGTAGAAGAATAAAAATCAAACCATTCTTATCACCCTGTACAAAGCTTAAGTCCAAGTGGATCGAGGACCTCCACAACAAATCAGATATACTCAAACTAATAGAAGAAAGAGTGGGGAAGAGTCTAGGTCACGTGGTCACTGGGGAAAATTTCCTGAACAAAACACCAATGGCTTATGCTCTAAGATCAAGAATCAACAAATCGAACCTCATGAAGCTGCAAAGCTTCTGTAAGGCAAAGGACACTGTCTTTAGTACAAAATGGCAACCAACAGATTGGGAAAATCCTACATTTGGTAAAGGGCTAATATCCAATATATATACAAAGAACACAAGAAGTTAGACACCACAGAGTCAAATTACCCTATTAGAATGGAGTACAGAGGTAAACAAAGAATTCCCAGTTGAAAAATATCGAAAGGTTGAGAAGTACCTAAGGAAATGTTCAACGTCCTTAGTCATCAGGGAAATGCAAATTAAAATAACCATGAGATTCCTCTTCAAACCAGTCAGAATGTCTAAGTTCAAAAACCCAGCTGACAACAGATGCTGCTGAGGATGTGGAGAAAAAGGAACACTCCTCCATTGTTGATGGGATTGCAAACTGGTTCAACCACTCTTGAAATAATTGTGGAGATTTCTCAGAAAATTGGACATTCCACTACCTGAGGACTCAGCTATATCTTTCCTGTGAATATACCCAAAAGAGTATCCAATTTATAATAAGGAGAGATGCTCTACTATGTTCATAGCAACCTTATTTATAATAGCCAGAAGTTGCAAATAACCCAGAAGCCCTTCAATAGAGAATGGATACAGAAAATGTGGTACATCTACACAATGGAGTACTACTCAGCTATCAAAAAATGACATCCTGAAATTCATAGGATATAAATTCAAATGCATAGAACTAGAAAATATCCTACTGTGGGAGGTAACCCAATCAGGAAGATACACATGATATGCATGTATTACCCGACAAGCTTGAATTACCCAAGATACAATCCTGAGACCACAGTAGAAGAATGTCCAAATTGCCTAAATCCTACAGTCTCTGTGTATTTTGGACTTGGACAGAACAAACAGGCGGTGGCAGCAGCAGAGCCTCAGAAGGCACCTACCTACCAACTATGCTCCTTATCTCCTGTCTTTGCTGGAAAATTAACTATATTGACATATACTCATAATGCATAGTATTCATTTTCTGCAAAACTCAACTGCTATCAATGTCTTTGATTTTGAGTTGAAGCTTGTCATGAGAGAATCTAGATTCTTGTTTTAGAGTTCTAAGTTGGTCTTTGAGCTTCTATGTTGACTTCCTTCCCAGTGATTTCTTACTGTCTTTGATGGTGTTTGTTGCCCTTTCATTTAACTCTCACAATCCTGTGTCCAGGCAATTTACTTCCCTATTTGATGATACTTTGCGTAGGTCTCTAGAGGCCAGCCCAGCTACCCATGCTATATAAACCAGGCCTTTGCAGTGAGATCTGAATTGAATCAAACAGGCAGGGGTCTCAAGATGGAGTCACAAACCCAGGTCTTCATATTACTGATGGTTGGGGTATCTGGTGAGAAAATAAATAGCTTTAGAATATCATAAAATAGTTCATTTGTAATGAAATAGCTATTTTATACAGGAAGTCAATAGTAAACAGACAATGCCATTAAAAAAGACCTTTTAGATTCTAACATTTGTATCATGAAGTCTTGTGTATGATTACTCATTATTTCTTTCTGATTGCTGGTGGTCATGGGAACATTTTGATGACCCAGTCTCTCAAATCCATGTCCACATTAGTAGGAGACAGGGCCACCATGAACTGCAAGGCCAGTCAGAATGTGGGTACTGCCGGAGCCTGGTATCAACAGAAACCAGGGAAGTCTCCTAAGCTGCTTATCTATGGGGCATCCAACCAGTACACTGGGTCCCTGATTGCTTCACAGGCAGTGAATCTGGGACAGATTTCACTCTTACCATCAGCAGTGTGAAGGCTGAACACCTGACAGTTTATTACTGTGGACAGCTTACAACTATCCTCCCACAGTGCTCCAGCCTCCTACAGAAACCTCCTTTGAGATTCTAACCAGCTGCCTATAATATATATCCCTAGACCTACATGTTTCCCCTTCTGCCTGCAGTTGCTATGTGTAACTGATGCAAAATTTCATAGAAAATTAATGACCAGATTGTTTGAATTGAAAGGTTTGTATGGAAAAATAAAGTGCAGTCATTTTTGTCTTTTTTTCTGCTCATGCTTAAATTCTGTATATTGAACATGACAAATTTATTATCTTATATTCTGGGGTGAAAAATTTCTCCATGAGTCTCCATATGGAAATCAAAAGCCTTTCTATATTCCTACTGGAGGATATATACTGGCTTTTGTTTTGCCCAGCTCTGAGTTGTCTCCCTCTGTTTTGCACTCCTGGCAATATCCCTCAACTTCTACTTTTGGTTAAGATTACGTATTTATACATATAATGTTGACTTTCATAAAAATATAAAATTATATAATATATTTTGACAGTCCTCATTCTCCATGTTTCTTCTTTCTGTCATCACCTTTCCCTACTACTAAGAGAATTCTATTCTCTAGCATTTCACCTATTTTCATGTGACATACACATGTACACATACATACACAGGCACAGACTTACACATGTTTTTATGAATCTTTAAAAGACTAGGGTGCAAAAATCAGAAATCCTGAGTAATGACATTATATCTGATCTCTGTTCCTTATTCCTCAGCCACATCTGCCTCTGCTGTCTTCTCATCTACCTTCCCAGCGTAGAGACTGTGATATTTCATTCTATACTACACTACACTAATGGAGAGTCTGATATTGAATCATGAGAATGAGTTTGTTTTTATGTCTTATAATAATTAACAGTGCTTGATATTAGCTGAGGGAATTCCTTTATACTTCAATAAAACACTATGTTAACTAATCTCAAATACCTATTAATTTAAATTAGTTGAAATCATTTTGTTCTTGTTATTCATTTTTGAGTCAAGTATCACTGGTTGTGAAAAAGGCAGGTGGTCTTTGATTTCACAAAATTCCTCCTACCTCTTCCTGAGCACTGAGCTCAATGGTATTGGCAACCACACCCAGCCCTGGGCTCCATTTTGAGTTACAGAGTTAGAAGAGGGAAAGGAGTTCTTCAGGTTAAAAAGAGTTGTTTGAGAAGTCCAAATATCTTCCATCAATCTTCATGTGAGTAGGCCTTCCATAGCTTGCTTCCACTGTCTACAGGATGAACACAGATATGTCAGGTGTACTTGATGAAAATGGATTGTGCTAGTGTGTTGTTTCTTCACAGTGACAAAGTATCTTAGAAAACAATTTAAAGACAGGAAACTTTTATTTTATCTCACTGTTTCAGTCCATGGTAGTTTGACTTCACTGCTCTGCATCAAAAGTGAGAATTTATATCATAGAGGAAGTGCAAGGCAGGAGGGTGGTACTCACCTCCTGGTGTCAGGAATCCAGAGAGCAAAAGGAGTGAGGGACAAGGCCTATTTTCTATCTTTTTAAAAATTTGTCTCTCATATGTTAAATGCCAATCACTTTTCCTCCTGACACTTCTTCCAGCATCCATAACTTCCTTCTTCTCACGATTCATTTTTCATTTGTTTCCCTTAAAACAAACAAACAAACAAACAAAAATACAAACAAACAAAACTGAACATGACTATAAATTGAACTTAGTATAACAAGTTACAATAAGTCTGGGCACAAACCCTCATATCACCCCAGCTGAAGCAACCCAGTAGGAGGAACCTGGTTCTTAGCGCAGAAAAAATAGTCAGATACATCCTCCTCTTTCACTGCTAGGGTTTCGACAAGAACACCCAACTACACAACCATTGTGTATATGCAGGAGACATAGCTCATACACTGTCCTTAAGAGTTCCATGAATGTCACTTCAGTCTCTGTGAGGTCTTATAAGCTCTAATTCGTTGATTCTATGGGCTATATTCTCATGGTGTCCTTGAACCTTCTCACTTCTACCATTCTTTCTTTCCCTTTTCTCCTGTTTTTTTTTTAATTTGTTGTTGTTGTTTATATATTTCTTTGTTTATGTTTCAAATATTATTCCCTTTCCTGATTTTCTGTCCATAAATCCCTTATCACCTCCTCCTCCTTGTCCCCCATAAGGGTGTTTCCCCCATCAACCCCTCCTTACGTCCACCCCCAACATTCCCCTGCACTGGGAGTCCAACCTTGACAGGATCAAGGGCTTCTCCTTCCACTGGTGTCCAACAAGGCCATCCTCTGCTACATATGCAGTTGGAGCCATGGGTCAGTCCATGTATAGTCTTTGGGTTGTAGATTAGTTCCAGGAAGCTCTGGTTGGTTAGCAATGTTGTGCTTATGGGATTGCAAGCCCCTTCAGCTCTTTTAATCCTTTCTCTAATTCCTCCAATGGGGTCCCATTCTCAGTTCAGTGGATTGCCTCTAGCATTCGACTCTGTACTTGACATGCTCTTTCTGTGTCTCTCAGGAGAAATCTATATCCTGTTCCTGCCAGCATGCACTTCTTAGGTTCATCAACATTATTTAGTTTTGGTGGTGTATATGTGCCACATGTGGGGCAGTCTCTGAATACCTTCAGTCTCTGCTCTAAACTTTGCCTCCATATGACCTTCTAGGGATATTATTATTCCCCCTTTTAAGAAGGAGTGAAGCATCTGCATTTTGGTAACTTTCTTGAGCTTTATGTGGTCTGTGGATTGCATCTTGGGTAATTTAGGCTTTTGGCTAATGTCCACTTATCACTGAGTGCATACCATGTGTTTTTTTCTGTGATTGGGTTATCCCACTCAGGATGATATTTTCTAGTTCAATCCATTCGCCTAAGAATTCATGAAGTCATTGTTTTTGATAGCTGAGTAATATTCCATTGTGTAGATGTACCACCTTTTTTTCATCCATTCCTCTGTTCAAGGGCAACAGAAGCTGGGTTATTTCCAGCTTCTGGCCATCATAAATAAGGCTGCTATGAACATATTGGAGCATGGGTCTTGGTTGTATGTTGGAGCATATTTGGGTATATGCCCAGGAGTGGTATACTGGGTCTTCATGTGTGCAATGTCCAATTTTCTGAGGAACCGCCAGCCTGATTTCCAGAGTAGTTATACCAGTTTGCAATCCCACCAACAATGGAGGAGTGTTCCTCTTTCTCCAAATCCTCACCAGCATCTGCTGTCACCTGAGTTTTTTTTATCTTAGCTATTCTGACTGGTGTGAGGTGGATTCTCAGGGTTGTTTTGATTAGCATTTCCCTGATGACTAAGGACGTTGAACATTTCATTATGTCCTTCTCAGCCATTCGATATTCCTCTGCTGAGAATTCTGTGTTTAGCATTATACACCATTTTTAATAGGGTTATTTGGCTTTGTGGAATCTAACTTCTTGAGTTCTTCGCATATTTTATATATTAGCCCTTTGTCAGATGTAGGATTGGTAAAGATCTTTTCTCAGTCTGGTGGCTTCCACTTTGTCCTGTTGATATAGTCCTTTGCCTTACAGAAGATTTGCAGTTTTATGACGTCCCATTTTTCTATTCTTGATCTTGGAGCACAAACCAATTGGTGTTTTGTTCAGGAAAATTTCCCCAATGCCCATATGTTCAAGACTCTTCCTCACTTTTTCTTCTATTAGTTTGAGTATATCTGGTTTAATGTAGAGGTCCTTGATCCACTTGAATTTAAGTTTTGTACAGGGCAATAAAAATGGATTGATTTGCATTTTTCTATGTGATGACCTCCAGTTGAACCAGCACCATTTGTTGAAAATGTTATCTTTCTCCATTGTATGGTTTTAGCTCCTTGGTCAAAGGTCAAGTGACAATAGGTGTGTGGGTTCATTTCTGGGTCTTCAATTCTATTGCACTGATCTATTGGCCTGTCTCTGTACCAAAACAACAGCGTTGTTATCACTATTGCTATATAATACTGCTTGAGGTCAGGGACGGTGATTCCCCCAGACTTTCTTTTATTGTTGAGTATAGTTTTCACTATCCTGGGTTTTTTGTTATTCCAAATGAATTATCAAATTGCTCTTTCTATCTTTGTGAAGAATTGATTTGGAATTTTGATGGGAATTACACTGAATCTGTAGATTGCTTTTGGCAAAATGGCCATTTTTACTCCATTAATCCTGCCAATTCATGAGCATGGGAGGTCTTTCCATCTTCTGAGGCCTTCTTCAATTTCTTTCTTCAGAGACTTGAAGTTCTTGTAATACAGTTCTTTCACTTACTAGATTAGAGTTAAACCGAGACATTTTATATTATTTGGGATTATTGTGAAAGGTTTCAGTTCCCTCATTTCTTTCTCAGCATGTTTATCCTTTGAGTAGAGAAAGGCTACTGATTTGTTAGAGTTAATTTTATACCCAGATACTATGCTGAAGTTGTTTATCAGATTTAGTAGTTCTCTGGTGCAACTTCTGGGGCCACTTAGCTATACCATCATATTCTCTGCAATTAGAATTTTGACCTATTCCTTTCCAATTTGTATCCCTCTGACCTCCTTTCATTGTCCGATTGCTCTGGCTAGGACTTTGAGTACTATATTAAATAAAAAGGGAGAGAGTGGACAGCCGTGTCTACTCCCTGATTGCTTCAAGTTTCTCTCCACTTAGTTTGATGTTGGCTACTGATTTGCTGTATATTGTTCTTACTATGGTTAAGTATGGGCCTTGAATTCCTGATCTTCCCAGGACTTTTATCATTAAGGGGTGTTGAATATTGTCAAATGCTTTCTCAGCATGTAATGAAATGATCATATGGTTTTTAATCTTTGAATATCTTTATATAGTGGAATACATTGATGGATTTCCACATATGGAACCATCTCTGCATTCCTGGGATGAAGCTTACTTGATCATGATGGATGATCGTTTTGATGTGTTCTTGGATTTGGTTTGCAAGAATTTTGTTGAGTATTTTTGCATCGATATTCATAAGTGAAATTGTTTTGATGCTCTCTCTTTTTATTAGGTCTTTTGGTGATTTAGGTATAAGCGTAATTGGGGATTCATAAAAGGAATTAGTAGTACTCTCTCTGCTTCTATTTTGTGAAATAGTTTGGACAGTAGTGGTATGAGGTCTTCTGTGAAGGTATGAGAGAATTCTGCACTAAACCCATCTGGTCCTGAGCTCTTTTTGGTTGGGAGACTCTTTGTAACTGCATCTATTTCTTTAGGAGTTATGGGGTTGTTTAGATGATTTATCTGTTCTTGATTTGGCTTTGGTACCTGGTATCTGTCTAGAAAACTGTCCATTTCATCCCGATTTCCTAGTTATGCTGAATATAGGCTTTTATAGAAGAATTTGATGTTTTTTTGAATTTTCTCATATTCTGTTGTTATCTGTCCCTTTACGTTCCTGAATTTGTTAATTTCGACACACTCTCTGTGCCCTCTAGTTAGTCTGTGTAAGGGTTTTTCTATCTTACTTATTTTCTTAAAGAAGCAGCTCCTGGTTTTCTTGATTCTTTGTATAGTCCTTTTTGTTTCTAGTTGGTTGATTTCAGCCCTGAGTTTGATTATTTCCTGCCCTGTACTACTCTTGGGTGTATTTGTTTCTTTTTGTTTTAGAGCATTTAGGTGTGCTGTCAAGTTGCTGATGTATGCTTTCTCCTGTTTCTTTTTGCTGGTATTCAGAGCTTTGAGCTTTCCTCTTAGCACTGCTTTTTTCCTGTCTCCTAAGTTTGGATACGTTGTATCTTCATTTTTATTAAATTCTAAGACGTCTTTAACTTCTTTCTTTATTTCTTCCTTAAGCAAGTTGTCATTGAGTAGAGCATTGTTCAACTTCTATGTAAATGTGGGGGTTCTGTTGTTATTGAAGACCATCTTTAGTCCGTGGTGATCTGATAGGATGCTTGGGATTATTTCTATATTCCTGTATCTGTTGAGGCCTGTTTTGTGACTGATTATAGGAGAGATACAATGAGGTGCTCAGAATAAGGTATATCCTTTTGTTTTAGGGTGGAATGTTCTATAAATATCTGTTAAATCCATTTGATTCATAACATCTGTTAGTTTTTCTATGTCTCTGTTTAATTTTTGTTTCTATGATCTGTCCATTGATGAGAGTGAGATTTTCAAATCTCCCACTATTATTGTGTGAGGTACAATGTGTGATTTAAGCTTTAGTAGGGTTTCTCTTATGCCCTTGATTTGGAGCATAGATATTTATTATTGAGAGTTCATCTTGTTGGTTTTTTCCTTTGATGAATACGAAGTGTCCTTCCTTATCTTTTTTCATGACTTTTGGTTGGAAGTCGATTTTATTCGATATTAGAGTGGCTACTCCAGCTTGTTTCTTCAGACCATTTGCTTGGAAAGTTGTTTTCCAATCTTTTACTATGAGATAATGTCTGTCTTTATCTCTGAAGTGTGTTTCCTGAATGCTGCCAAATGCTTGCTGTGTCCTCTTTACATATCCAGTCTGTTAGTCTGACTTTTTATTAGGTAATTGAGTCCATTGATTTTGAGAGATATTAAGGAATAGTGAATGTTGCTTCTTGTTATTTTTTGTTGTTGTTGTTGTTAGAGGTGTAATTATGTTTGTGTTTCTCTCTTCTTTTGGTTTTATTGCAAGGAGGTTACTTTCTTGCTTTTCCAAGGTTGTATTTTCCCTCCTTGTGTTGGAATTTTCCTTCTATTATCCTTTGTATGGTTGGATTTGTAGAAAGATATGTAAATTTGGCTTTGTCATGGAATATCTTGGTTTCTTCAACTATGTTAATTAAGGCTTTTGCTTGATAAATTAGCTTTAGCTGGCATTTGTGTTCTCTTAGGTTCTGTATGACATCAGCCCTGGATCTTCTGGCTTTCATATTCTCTCTTGAGAAGTCTGGTGTAACTCTAATAGGTCTGCCTTTATATGTTTTCTGAAGTTTTCCTTACTGTTTTTAATATTCTTTCTTCTTTTGTGCACTTGTTGTTTTACCTATTATATGACAGGAGTTATTTCTCTTCTTGTCTAATCTATTTGGAGTTTTATATGCTTCTTGTATGTTTATGGGCATCTCTTTCTTTAGTTTAATTTTGTTAAAGATTTTTACTGGCTCTTTAAGTTGGGAGTCTTCCCTCTCTTACATATCTATTGTCCTTAGGATTGATCTTCTTATTGTGTATGGGATTTCCTGGATTTTTTTGGGTAGGAGCTTTTTTGCATTTTACATTATCTTTGAAAGTTGTGTAGATGTTTTCTATGGTATCTTCTGCCCCTGACATTCTCTCTTCTTTTTCTTGTATTCTGTTGGTGATGCTTGCATATATGAGTCCTTATCTCTTCCCTAGGTTTTTTTATCTCCAGGTTTTTCTCCCTTTGTGTTCTCTTTATTGTTTCTCTTTCTATTTTTATATCCTGGATGGTTTTGTTCAATTTTTTCACCCATTTGTGTTTTCCTGTAATTCTTTGGGGGATTTTTGTGTTTCATTTTTAAGGGCTTCTACCTGATTACTTGTTTTGTACTGTTTTTCTTTAAGGGAATTATTTATGTCCTTCATAAAGTCCTCCATCTTCATCATAAAATTTGATTCTAAATGTATATCTCACTTTTCCATTGTGTTTGGATATCCACTCTTTGCTTTGGTGGGAGAACTGGGCGCTGATAACGCCAAGTACTCCTGTTTTCTGTTGCTTAGGTTCCTGCCCTGGCCTCTGGCCATCAGGTTGTCTTTGGTGTTAGCTTGTCTTGCTGTTTCTGACAGTGGCTTGACCCTCCTATAGTCCTGTGTGTCAGCCCTCCTGTAGACCTGTTTTCTTTCAGCTGGATATGGGAACATAAAGCTCTGCTCTCAGGTGTGTACATACTCCTGGTGCCTGGCTTTCAGCAATCAGTGCAGGTAGAAACCTGAAGGCTCCAGCCCCTGACTCTTCCTAGGTCCTTGTGCCCAGGGGTCACAGATGGCACTAGGTGATTTCCTCTTGGGTCAGGATAGTGGACAGAAAGTAGTTGTCTCCTCTGAGTTTTCAGGAGTGTCTGCACTTATGAGGGTCCAGCTCGCTCCCTGACAGGATTTGGGTTCAGGGAGTTGTGGGCCGAGTTTTGTTCAGTTCTGGGCACAAGCAGGAACCAGCAGGTTCCTGGTGCTGACTGATCCTATATTCCTTTATCCAGAGGAACTATGCAGTTTCCTCTTGGGCCAGCGATGTGGGCAGAAGTGGCAGTCTTTCCTGTAGTCTCACAATTTTCTGCACTTGTGGGAGTTCAGCTCTCTCCACTACGGGATTTTGGAGAGAGTTCTGGGATCAGTTCATTTCAATTCTGGGCACAGCCAGAAATCGGAATTGTCCTGTCCCATAGGACTTCTGCCTTTTTGTGTCCTGAGTCCACCAGGCAGGTCACTTGGGACAGAAAAGTTGGTCTTACCTCTGTTCTCATGTGTGTAGGTGCTCCTGGTGACTGGCTTTCAGTTCTCAGGGAAGGCAAAAACTTGAAGGTTCCTGCCCCTGACCGTTCCTAGTTCCCTGTGCTCAGGGGGCATAAATGGCATTAGGTAATTTCCTCTTGGGGCAGAAATGTGGGCAGAGAATAGTATCCTCTGAGTTATCATGAGTGTTTGCACTTCTAAAGGTCCAGCACTCTCCCCATGTAGTACATTTTAAACCATAGCTCAAGAAATTGAATGCACCAAGACATATTGTGGAAACTATATTTGTGGGACATGTCCTAACAAAGGGCTGACAGGCTTTTGTGATTATATATAAAAGAATGTGGACATTTTCTGTTTCAAGTCCCTGTGCTCTCCCACTTCATACTGTGAGGAGCCCTTGCTTAGCTTCAGGAGTCTTTGGATTTGTTATACCTCTGTCTTCATGTGTCCAATCTGAAAGAGCAGCAGTAAATGAAATGAGATCACAGTCTGAGCTCACTTCAGCTGTTACAAAGCAAGGTATAAAGTTAAGATCTAGGTCACATGACAACTTGTTAGACACTGATAGGGATGTTTCCTCATCTAATACATTCTTTAGTTTGACACTGGGAATTATTTTGTTAATTAATTAATTACATCTTAATTGCAGATCCCTTTCCTTCAAGAGTTCACCTTATACAACTTCTTTTCACATATCCTGTTCTCTTTCTCCTCAGAGAAATGGGAGGTGCCTACCACACTGGGTTCCAACCCACTATAGCACATCAAGTCACACATCCTCTCCCACTAAGGCCAGATAAGGCAGCCAAATTAGTAGAACAGGGTCTAGAATAAGGCAACAGAGTTGGGGATAGCTCTTGCTACCATTTTTGTGGGACTGAAATGAATGCTACAGATGTGCATGGATAGGTGAAAAGGGACTAGGTTTAGCCCATGAATGCTGTTTGGATGGCTTTTCAGTCTCTGAGAGACCCCAAAGGACCCAGGTTATTTGACTCTTTTGGTTGTATTGTGCAGTCCTCCTACTCTCTGTGTTCCTCAATCCTCCTAACTCTTTCACATGATTCCTTGAATTCTCTCTGATGTTAGACTGCTTGTCTCTGAATCTGTTTTGGTCAGCTTCTGAGTAGAGACTCTCAGAGGTCAGCTATGTTAGGCTTTCCTATCCTGCTTACTCTCCTCCCCATTCCCTGCCTGATGGGTCCACCAGCAAATCCAGAGACAGTGAGGTCTGCACTTTTCCTGCTGTGCTTCATCTTCAGGGTCACACAGCCACCTGCAATCCTGGAGGCCTGCAGCCATCAAGGACCACCGGGTGAGACCACTAACACTGTTCCTGCTTGTTTGTCAGGAGCCATAGCGGGACAAGCTAATAACTAGCAGGTGATCATCCTGAGATGCCAGCCTTGGATTATCATATAGTCTGTGACTGGTTTGCCCTTATTAAGCAGGGCTGTAAGGCATTCGTTTCAGGAGAGATTCTTGCTATTAAAAGGCTTTTCCTGTTATTATTAAAAACTTATAACAATCAGTATGTAATAGCACACCCCTTTGGAGCACATCTATGCAAATCTACAAAGATGTTCTGTCTTATAATGAGGCTATATAGACAAATAGATGACTTAAGTCTTATTTTGATCCTATAAGAATTCCTAAAGTTATGACGTGATTATTAAGCTCTTTTATAGTGATTATTAAGTCTTTTTCTGATAACTTAAACTGCAGTGAGAACTCTGTCAGTCTCCCAGGTGTCACCAGTTAATTGCTCTTAGTAACCAGACTTTCTCCTACTCAGAACCCATTCCAAGAGGTTGTATAAAAGGAGAACAAACAATTTGTTACAGGTACAAGGATAGAGGATAAGATATTGCCTGGGTTTATCTATACATCACTTCAATAACAAAATAGATATTGTTTTAGACCCTCAGTGAACCTGTAGAGCTGTGCTGGTGATGAATGTTTAGCCAGATAATTACTCCTGGTGGATATTCATGTAAACATTCTCAGTTGTAAACTTCTATTTCAATTTATGCTTTGATCATTCATATGAACTTGTAATGAACTTTGTAACATGTGATCATGTATTCTGAAAGGTGTTTAAGTGCTGAGAACAAAAAGAATATACATGGAAGGACTGAGACAGGTGGACAGACACAGAAATCCAGACACAGAAGGACAGAGACAGAAGGACTGAACTGGAGAGGGACTGAGCTGAAGAGTCAGGTTTGAGCTAAGGAGAACTGAGCTAAGCAGAACTGAGCTAAAAGATCTGGGCTGGGAAGCCATGCAGAGTGGAATAACATAAAGACTATAGGTAACATAAGAAAGCAATGTGCAGAATGCAGAGGCAAAAAGGAAAAAAGAAGCTACAGAGAGCAGAAGGAGCAGGCAGGTTTCTCCTTACCATGGGACAGAACAGGTCATTTCTCAATAGCAATGCAGGCTTAGTCTTATTAAAAGGAACAAGTCTTTTCTCTTACAAACTTGGGTTTAATTCATTTAGCATTAAAAGGGTAGAAGCTATTTCTTTCTCTATGCAATAAAGATTGGAGCTCATCTTTCATCCAGAATGAGTGAGTTCTTTCTGCAACTGTGCTTGGTCTTTTGCTCCATATGCATATGTAAGTATGGATGTGTGTGTAAGAAGGTAATTGTGGGAATGTATCCATGTGTGTGTAAGTATATAATTGTGAGAATGTATGCATGTGTTTGTGTAAGAATGTAATTGTGAGAATGTACGTAAGCTGATTTAGAGTAGAAATGTATAAATGCGTATTTATGAATCCATGTGTGAAATTATATATGTTTATGCATATTTGGCTGTGTAGAAGCTTTTCCTTCTGCAAGCTCTATTCACTTCTCTTGGTTCAATAGAAGTTTATTGCTCCAAACTTCCCCCTAGCCTGAGAAGCAAGAGGTATAGGGACAAAAGGGAAAGTCTCTAGCAATTAATCCTCTACTTTATCTCCTGCTGTTTTAGAATGAGGTACTAAATACCAGAGACTGCAGTTTCTGGCCTCAGGGGAACAGAGAAGGCCAGTCAGTTACAGTAGCAGAGCATAGTGACTTAGACATAGATAAGTAAATCAACTACAGTAGCATAGTAACTTAGACTTAGATAAGTAAAATTATTATACAGCAACCCTAAATATCTCATAAGACAAAGTCTTACCCTCTACTGATGCTATTCCCTCTCTGCTGCCTCTAGAACACCCTACAAGAGAAAGAAAACTAATGTCAGGCTGGTCCTGGCACATGTTGTACCCTGCAGAGAAACCCAGTAGTGAGCTTCTCCTCCTATACTGTCAGTACTTCATATCCTGAGAAACAGTTCTGCCTGCAGTGTAGTCTGCTCTCTCCTCTGTTTTCTATCTTCCGATCCACACCTCCACCTGTAATCCTGGAGGCCTGCAGCCATCAGGGACTAGCAGTTTTGCTTCCACCCCTAGAAACTTGCTGCAAACAGGCATATCCAGAGGCCTGAAACCATCAGTGACTAACAGCTCTGCCTGTATCCCTGGAAGCCTGCTGTCACTCAGGACAAACAGCTTTACCTGCAATCGCAGTCACCTGCTGCCATCACTGACTACTGAAAGAACCTAGCTCGAGTCTCAGGATGGCGCGCCCCAGGAAACACCGATCCTGGATGCGCCCCCAAATGAAAGATCCCCAAAGAGAGACCCTTATTCAAGTCTTGGGAAATCGCGGACCCCAGACACAGAGAGACCATTTTGGATGTAATAAACAAAGGCGAGGTTTATTACAGAGATCTATTACGGGGATCTCCGGGCCGACACGTATCCCACGCAGGAGACAGAGGTGTCGACCCGAAACTCAAAAGTCAGGGGTTTATATAGGGAAAGCTAGGGGGTTTGGCGAGGTTACACACAATTGGCTAATTTCTGGCGCGGCTATAAGTGATTGGCTCATTCAAACATAGACAACACAGCAGAAGAGTACTGCTGACTGGGGCGTTCAGGATTTTAGAAGCCAGGGGCTTATCAGGGTTTGAAGGACATCTGGTTAAGGTGTGACTCTGAGTAAGCTGGGGGAGGTGCCCTTCTGCCAAATGGTTTATGAGTCAGTCCTGATAACTCGGGCTGGTTCCTGCATTCCTTTTCTTTATCTTTATGGTCTGTTAGTCTGGGCAGGGCTGCCTGGACTTGCTTTTCACAGTGTTTAGCCCTGAGTCTGTGAATTTTGAAACTTATTCTTTTAACTTCATATTTTTAAACCTTAAATCTGTATAATTTTCCTTCCACTACCAGCTTTACCTGTATCACTAGAGGCCTCTTTCCCTCAGGGACTACCAGGCTTGCCAACACCAGAGATAGGGAGATTTCTTAATTCAAAAACCACCTCTCTGTTATGTCGGTATGTTAGCAATTCATAAACGAGATCTCAACATGTTTATCACAAATCATTTAATGTTTTATACCTGAAAAGTTGCTGCATGAAATAATATACTTAAGGCAAAATAGAGAAAAATGCATATTGATTTTAAAGAACTCTGGAACAGGGAGATCCTCACTCAAGTCTCAGGATGACGAAACCCCCCAAGAACTCACATGAGACTGTCCTTTCTGTAATCACATGAGGTTTATTGATAGGAACCAGTGCACTGTGGTTGGGACTCGTATCCCATGCAGGGGTAGAGGAGTTTGACCCTGAGTAGCTGGGAGAAGGGGTATTTAAAGGAAGAAACCATAGCCCAAGGGCGTAGGGATGGCATCATTGGAAAATGTCGAGAATACCAGTAAAAATCCCAAGAAGAAGCTTCCCCTCAAGATTGCTTTTAAGATTGTAAATAAAAAAAAAAAAAAAAAAAAAAAAAAAAGATTGTAATCTAACTTTATGGTCAGCTAGTTGCTGGGAGAAGCTTCCTGTTATCTTACTAGGTCAGGATCGCCTAGTTCCATACAGAGAGCAGGCTCAAGAAATGTGACCTTTCACCTACTTACTGGTGGAGAGCAGGGCCTGGAATTTGAGGTATTTGGGCTTCTTAGGGGTGAAGTAGCATTTTAGCATTTCTCAACTTCTGACTTCTTGGCTGCATTTTATAATCTTTCGTTCCCCATTTCTTATAGTGGCTAGTTCTAATCTTAGAACTAAAGTTTAGTATCTTCACAATATTGAAGTGAGATAGAATTTTTAGCATTTCTAAACTGACTTCTTGGCTGCACTTTATATTTTTTCAGACTAAATCCATATTTAATTTCAATAATATTCTGGCTTAATGTTAGCACATTAATGTCAGATGAATAATTACCTTTGCATATCAAATACCTTGAGCTGTCTTATAGTCAGTTGATTAATGATATACATCTGGAAATCTTGTCAGCATGCATAGATTAGCCTGGCCTGGAATTTATATACCCAAGGCTGGCTGTAATCTTAGGATCTTCTGCTTCTGTCTCTCCAGCTCTGGGATACAGATATGAATCCGTCTTCGTCATGATACCTTGTTTACTTTTCTGTTTATTGTAATTTACACGTAATGCTGTATTTATAATTCTTCTCATATAACTCTCATAATTCACTAACCTAAATTCAAGTACCTATTTCATGTCTGTTACTGCTGTTGATTTTCCTTTACACTCAAACATTTTTTTTCCTTTAGTTATGAACAGTCTCTGATGTTGTGGTCTACAGGTTTCTGTAAAATCATTACTTGATTTATGGAGGCTGTGCCCCCTTCTGGAGAATTTTTGAAGAGTGAGCAACACCATATTTAGCCAGTTTTAATCCTCCTAAGTTCTAGACTTCTCTAGCATTTACCTTTGTGGAATAAAACCTTTTGGTAGTGGGGTTCCCTAGGCATGATCAGCCTAGGTTTGTTTTATTTACTGCCATTTCTGCAAACTGAGAATCCTCTTTAAGTTCCCTGAAGTTGTGGAAAACATGATTGTTAGTTTCTGTTGGACTTGACTTTACTTTGAAATTAAAGCTTCTCTGACCCTAGGCTTAAACTAATGACTCCCAGGATTTCCATAGAGCTAATTTGGTCTCCTTGCACCTCTGTCCCACATATATCTTGGAAATTGGGGTCGAAATGTCTGAGGCACTATTTATGTTTTTATTATAAGAGTTAATTTGAAGGTGTGAGACAATGAACAAAATGTAGCTTCAATTTTTGTTTTTGTTTTTGGACATTCCTCTTTCCCTTCCTATCCATTACTATCTTTGTAGAATATTTTTCTTACTCTGTTTCTTTCTTGTTTTCTTGTGATCTTCTCAGCCTATATTATCATGTTTGCTAGAATGGTCTGAGATAGGTCTCCTAAAATTTCTACAAAAGTCAACTGATTTAAATATGCCTTAGATTTTTAACCCAAACCTAGTAGACCACATAGTAGATTTCTGTTGAAGATGAGGAAGACGGTCACTTTCAGTGTTTATGCTGATGGTATTTTTGCCTGTTGAATGACACCAGACACCCACACACACACTGCCCAGGCAACTGTTTTGTATTTTCTGTCTGCTTTGCATGGTTTCCTCCAACCCAGCCCACATGCTAAGAATTTATGAACCAGACCTTTGCACTGTGAGTGAACTGCATCAGACAGGCAGGGGGAGCAAGATGGAATCACAGACGCATGTCCTCATTTCCCTTCTGCTCTGGGTATCTGGTAAGAAATTAAAAATTTAAAATCTTTTCAAAGTTTTATCTTTGTAATAAGGAATTTGCAATATATGTCACTGTGTAATATATCTTACATTATAATTTTCTGATATGACATTATACGGGCATTTAAATGACAAATTTCAACTGTTATAATAATCTATGTTTGTGTATATATGAATGTTTACTGCCTATTCATTATTTCAGGTACCTGTGGGGACATTGCGATAACCCAGTCTCCATCCTCTGTGGCTGTGTCAGCAGGAGAGACCGTCACTATAAGCTGCAAGTCCAGTCAGAGTCTTTTATACAGTGAAAACCAAAAGGACTATTTGGGCTGGTACCAGCAGAAACCAGGGCAGATTCCTAAACCGCTTATCTACTGGGCAACCAACCGGCACACTGGGGTCCCTGATCGCTTCACAGGCAGTGGATCCAGGACAGACTTCACTCTGACCATCAACAGTGTGCAGGCTGAAGACCTGGCTGTTTATTACTGTGAGCAGTACTACAGCTATCCTCCCACAGTGCCTCAGCCTCCTACACAAACCTCCTTAAGAGTTTCAACAGCTGTATAGACCATACACAGCTCTGGGCATGCACAGTTCCCCCTTCTTCCTGAGAGCTGGCATGCCCGCAAAACTGAAGAAAACATTTACAGAGCCCAATAAAAAATAATGTGTTCAATGCCTCTTATGTCTTTTGGCATAAAAACTCTATATACCAAAATACAGAAAAAAATACCCCCAGTATTATTTTCTATTCCTTCTGAAATATGAACAATATACCACAAACTGTTGGATAAATATGAGGGATTAGCTTTTTATAGTTCTATAAATCTACTATCTAATGTAAGACCTATGGGCTCATGTGGTGATATTGTTAAACTGTGTTTTGGTTAGATGTATATAGAAAAAATATTTCTTGCTTTTTCTAAATCCTAGAGGCTTTTCTTTTTTTTTCTCCATTTTATTTTATTTTTTTCTCCATCTTTATTAAATTGGGTAATTCTTATTTACATTTCAATTGTTATTCCTTTTCCCTGTTTCCGGGCCAACATCCCCCTAACCCCTCCCCCTCTCTTACTATATGGGTGTTCCCCTCCCCATCCTCTCCCTTTTACTCCCCTCCCCCCAACAATCACGTTCACTGGGGGTTCAGTCTTGGCAGGACCAAGGGCTTCCCTTTCCACTGGTGCTCTTACTAGGCTATTCATTGCTACCTATGCAGTTGAAACCCAGGGTCAGTCCATGTATAGTCTTTGGGTAGTGGCTTAGTCCCTGCAAGCTCTGGTTGGTTGGCATTGTTGGAGTCTCAAGCCCCTTCAAGCTCTTTCTCTGAATCCTTCAATGGGAGTCCTGTTCTCAGTTCAGTGGTTTGCTGCTGGCATTCGCCTCTGTATTTGCCATATTCTGACTATGTCTCTCAGGAGAGATCTACATCTAGTTCCTGTCAGCCTGCATTTCTTTGCTTTATCGATCTTATCTAGTTTGGTGGCTGTATATGTATGGTTCACATGTGGGGCAGGCTCTGAATGGGCCTTCCTTCAGCCTCTCTTCTAAACTTTGTCTCCGTATTCCCTCCCAAGGGTATTCTTGCTCCCCTTTTAAAGAAGGAATGAAGCATTCGCATTTTGGTCATCCTTCTTGAGTTTCATGTGTTCTGTGCATTTAGTGTAATTTGAGCATTTGGGCTAATATCCACTTATCAATGAGTGCATACCATTTGTGCTTTTCTGTGATTGGGTTACCTCACTCCTAGAGGCTTTTCAAACTCACATAGTGATATCCATTTTTTTCTGACATTTTTCCTTTTCTCACTTTCATTTGTATTCATTTTATTAAGTTATTTTTGTGGACATGTGTCCATCTCTCTATCTCTCTGTGTATGTGTATTTGTATGTGTATGTGTGTGTGTATGTGTATGTGTATGTGTATGTGTATGTGTATATAAATATGTGCAATGCCATTTTCAGAGGTTAAATGACAACTAGGAGTTGATTCTGATTTTGCCAAGTAGTTTCTGGGGTCTCAGGTCTGACACTACAATTCGTGGCAGGTGCCTTTGTATTTGTTGACTGATGCTGCTTTTTAAAATTATTTATTGATATGTCCTCATTTTATTCAAGTTTCACAACCAAATATCTTTCAAGTAAATCATATATTTTACCATATCCACTAACTACCCATATCTATTTCTTTTTCTTCTTGTGATAGTAAGACTATCTTTGACCCACCGGGAACATGAATATTTATACAGAGGCTTTTTAATATGTTGAAGCTTAGGTCTTTTGCTGGTCAGTCTCCTAGCTACTCTAACTTGACTAGTCCTGGCACTAAGTCTCTCTATATGGCCAGCTATAACTGTGATTGACTTTGGTTCATCTGTTTAACTCTGTGTTCATTGGCTGAATCTACCTCATGTCTCTTCCAGTATCTCTCTCACTGCTGGGAATTTTCACCTTCTACTTCCTGTTTGGCTATTGTTGTTTGATCTCTGTTATAGACAATTAGATAATATTTAGATTCAGGAAAGTGGTGAAATATGAACATTGATAAATCAACAACACAGTAATGGGCAACAGAAATGGCAATGCTAGAGATCTGCAAGCAGCATTTAACAAACTGCCTGTACATCACAGTATGAATCCTAACAGCTTGATATTTTTTCTTTCTAATCTATTCTCCATCTTCCCCCTCTACCTCTCTCTCATTCTCACTGTCTCCTCTTTCTATCTTAAAGACATATGCAAACATTCATATGTACATATATGTACACACATACACATGCATACACAAACATACACTAACAAAAATACTCATATGCACATATATACATATATACACATACACAAATGCACACATACAGAGATACACACATGTACATATATACACACATGAACTTTACATACAATATAATTAGGATCCACCAAGGAGAGAAAATGTGATATCTTTTGCCCTTGTTTCTGGGACCACATATCACTCTGAAATTATTTATATGCTTTTGAGTGTGGAGACTGAAACACTAGATACTCCCATTCTGAGTATGACCCAGTGGGACAAATATGTCATCTTCAGAACATATTTGTTAGCTCATCACTGGATTTTGGATTATTCTCAATGATCTGTGTTCCCTGTTCATGTCTATCATAATCTTAGATCCTGAGGACATTTATAAATTTGGGGTGAAGGTTACTCAGTAGTATAAATTCCTCTTGAAACCAAGAGGAGACCATACCCTCTATCTACTGAGTAAGATCTAGTTTCTTGTCTTCTTGATAAGGATTACAATGTGAAATGCATTGTTGCTTGAAAACTGTAATATTATTGAGATTTGTAAGTGTTCCAGAAACTCTCAAATTCTATACACTAAAGTATCCACAGAGCACATTTATTTTTGTTTTGCAATTTAAAAAAAATTTTTTTTTTGATAGGGATCAGGGAGAGAGAGTGGAGACAGACAGACAGACACACACACACACATACACACACACACAAACACACACACAAACACACACACAAAGAGAGACAGAGGGAGACAAAGAGAGAGACAGAGAGACACACAGAGAGAATATGAAGTTGGGTGGGTTGGGAAGAGGAACAAATCCGGTAAGATTTGGGAGATTTTATGAAAATGTATTATACAAAGATTTTTTTTTTAAAAAGAAATGGGTTAAAAATTGAAGGGCATTTGTAAAACCCCCTAAGATATGTTCTGCTGCTTTGTGAATGGTTTTGCCAACCCCACTGACCACTGAGATGAGAGCAGGTGTCTCTCTGATTATTAGCTTTACTGAGCTGTTCTGCACATTGAATCATAGGCAAAGGCCAAGTGTGCTGAAAGTATCTGAAAAAAAAGTGTGCTGAAAGTACCTGAAAAGGAGCCGCTTCTCAGAGACAGGATCTGCTGCTATCCTTCTAGCATTAGGGATCCAACCCCTCTTTTCATCTACCATTAAGCAAACTTTCTAGCCTCTTGGTTTGGCTCTTCCTTTCTCGTCATGTTGACTCTGGATTCCCAAAGAAGTACCTGCCCCTAGCTGTACTCTCCCTTTTGTTTATAATAAACTTTCTCCTCAACTAAACTTAGGAGGTTTTATACCCTTTCCCTGATTTTGTTTTCATTCATCTGATCTAAAGTTGCTTGACTTATTTGTTGTCAAATATGGGTTTCAGACAGAGGCAAGGCTCACTGTAAATAAAGTACAATTAAAATGAGGAAATATGAAAGAATGTTAAAAATGAAAACCCATCATAAAACTGATTAAAAGGCCCTGTCTTAATGAAAAGCTAAAGGCAGTCAATGCTGACTGAGAGAGTGAGAATTCATTATATTTCAGCAACGGTCCCTTCTCTAGGTTAGACAATTCCAACTGGACAGCCCTATGAATATATATACATGAGCAAAATTATGTGGAGTCAGTAGGATACATATGTATGTTTATTTGTGTGCTTGTAGCAATAATAATTTAAAAGCAGGAGCAGAAGATGACAAAGAAAGGCAGAAGATAAAAGTGATGATGATGATGATGATGGTGGTGGTGGTGGTGGTGGTGATGATGATGGTATGATGATGATAAGTCAGGAATATGATAGTTCAGAGCACAGGAAAGTATAGGTGTTAGAGAGAAAAAGTTGGAAATGATATAAAGTTAGTACTTGTGTCCTATGCACCTCTAGTGTTGTAGGCTCTTAAAACATTTTTTTACTGTGCCTCTATATATCTGTGTCTCTGGTTACTGCATCTACAGGTGCAATTACTATCAATCAGCCTTGGGAGATTCTCTGGTCTCCCATGGAAATAAAGTGTCCATGACCCCCATGGCCAGATATATCCTCCCCTACACTGAGAGAAATTACAATTTGTCACAGTTCCAGCACTATCTCCAGCAGGCCACTAGAACAGACCCCCACCCACTCTTCGTATGCTTCTGCCAGTGTTGGTGGGAGTCCTTATCTGATTCTGAGGTTGATGTGTGATAGAATTCACCCACAGATTGCAGACATGATGCTGAAGGATTTCTTAGTTTCTTACTGTCATCATACTCTCAAATGTCATCTTTATTTGGCTAAGTGTATCCCCTACAATAAATTTCCATAAGGGCAAGGCAACAGGCCTATTGGTGCTATCTTTCCCAGATGTAGGGACCTTTTAAAGAAAGAGATATGAATGAATATATATATATATATATGCTCATATATAGACAGTGAATATGCATGTTAATAAGAATAAGCACAGACTGTCTGGTGCTTTGTCTTGTCCAATTATTTTTCTCTGTTTTTTTTTTTTTTGATTCATCTTTTTTTTATTAACTTGAGTATTTCTTATTTACATTTCCATTGTTATTCCCTTTCCCGGTTTCTGGGCCAACATCCCCCAACCCCTCCCATTCCCCTTCTTTATGGGTGTTCCCCCTCCCATCCTCCCCCATTGCCGACCTCCCCCCAACAATCACATTCACTGGGGGTTCAGTCCTAGCAGAACCAAGGGCTTCCCATTCCACTGGTGCTCTTACTAGGATATTCATTGCTACCTATGAGGTCAGAGTCCAGGGTCAGTCCATGTATTATAGTCTATAGGTAGTGGCTTAGTCCCTGGAAGCTCTGGTTGCTTGGCATGGTTGTTCATATGGGGTCTCGAGCCCCTTCAAGCTCTTCCAGTTCTTTCTCTGATTCCTTCAACGGGGGTCCCGTTCTCAGTTCAGTGGTTTGCTGCTGGCATTCACCTCCGTATTTGCTGTATTCTGGCTGTGTCTCTCACAAGAGAGCTACATCTGGCTCCTGTCGGTCTGCACTTCTTTGCTTCATCCATCTTGTCTAATTGGGTGTCTGTATATGTATGGGCCACATGTGGGGCAGGCTCTGAATGGGTGTTCCTTCTGTCTCTGTTTCAATCTTTGCCTCTCTATTCCCTGCCAAGGGTATTCTTGTTCCCCTTTTAAAGAAGGAGTTTGGCATTCATATTTTGATCATCTGTCTTGAGTTTCATGTGTTCTATGCATCTAGGGTGATTTAAGATTAGGGCTAATAGCCACTTATCAATGAGTGCATACCATGTGTGTTTTTCTGTGATTTGGTTACCTCACTCAGGATGATATTTTCCAGTTCCAAACATTTGCCTATGAATTTCATAAAGTCGTTGTTTTTGATAGCTGAGTAATATTCCATTGTGTAGATGTACCACATTTTCTGTATCCATTCCTCTGTTGAAGGGCATCTGGGTTCTTTCCAGGTTCTAGCTATTATAAATAAGGCTGCTATGAACGTAGTGGAGCACGTGTCTCTGTTATATGTTGGGGCATCTTTTGGGTATATGCCCAAGAGAGGTATAGCTGGATCCTCAGGTAGTTCAATGTCCAATTTTCTGAGGAACCTCCAGACTGATTTATAGAATGGTTGTACCAGTCTGCAATCCCACCAACAAGGGAGGAGTGTTCCTCTTTCTCCGCATCCTCGCCAGCATTTGCTGTCACCTGAGTTTTTGATCTTAGCCATTCTCACTGGTGTTAGGTGAAATCTCAGGGTTGTTTTGATTTGCATTTCCCTTATGACTAAAGATGTTGAACATTTCTTTAGGTGTTTCTCAGCCATTCGGCATTCCTCAGCTGTGAATTCTTTGTTTAGCTCTGAACCTCATTTTTTTAATAGGGTTATTTGTCTCCCTGCGGTCTAACTTCTTGAGTTCTTTGTACATTTTGGATATAAGCCCTCTATCAGTTGTAGGATTGGTAAAGATCTTTTCCCAATCTGTTGGTTGCCGTTTTGTCCTAACCACAGTGTCCTTCGCCTTACAGAAGCTCTGCAGTTTTATGAGATCCCATTTGTCGATTCTTGATCTTAGAGCATAAGCCATTGGTGTTTTGTTCAGGAATTTTTTTCCAGTACCCATGTGTTCGAGATGCTGCCCTAGTTTTTCTTCTATTAGTTTGAGTGTATCTGGTTTGATGTGGAGGTCCTTGATCCACTTGGACTTAAGCTTTGTATAGGGTGATAAGCATGGATCGATCTGCTTTCTTCTACGTTGACCTCCACTTGAACCAGCACCATTTGCTGGTTCTTTTTTCCATTGGATGGTTTTGGCTCCTTTGTCAAAAATCAAGTGACCATAGGTGTGGGGGTTCATTTCTGGGTCTTTAATTCTGTTCCATTGGTCTATCTGTCTGTCTCTGTACCAATACCATGCAGTTTTATCACTATTGCTCTGTAATACTGCTTGAGTTCAGGGATAGTGATTCCCCTGAAGTCCTTTTATTGTTGAGGATAGTTTTAGCTATCCTGGGTTTTTGTTATTCAGATGTATTTGCAAATTGTTTTGTCTAACCCTTTAAAGAATTGGATTGGTATTTTGATGGGGGTTGCATTGAATCTGTAGATCGCTTTTGGTAATATGGCCATTTTTACTATATTAATCCTGCCAATCCATGAGCATGGGAGATCTTTCCATCTTCTGAGGTCTTCTTCAATTTCTTTTTTCAGAGTCTTGAAGTTCTTATTGTACAGATCTTTGACTTGCTTGGTTAAAGTCACACCGAGCTACTTTATATTATTTGGGTCTATTATGAAGGGTGTTGTTTCCCTAATTTCTTTCTCAGCTTGTTTCTCTTTTGTGTAGAGGAAGGCTACTGATTTATTTGAGTTAATTTTATACCCAGCCACCTTGCTGAAGTTGTTTATCAGCTTTAGTAGTTCTCTGGTGGAACTTTTGGGATCACGTAAATATACTATCATATCATCTGCAAATAGTGATATTTTGACTTCTTCTTTTCCGATCTGTATCCCCTTGACCTCCTTTTGTTGTCTGATTGCTCTGGCTAGAACTTCAAGAACTATATTGAATAAGTAGGGAGAGAGTGGGCAGCCTTGTCTAGTCCCTGATTTTAGTGGGATTGCTTCAAGTTTCTCTCCATTTAGTTTAATGTTAGCAACTGGTTTGCTGTATATGGCTTTTACTATGTTTAGGTATGGGCCTTTAATTCCTATTCTTTCCAGGACTTTTATCATGAAGGGGTGTTGAATTTTGTCAAATGCTTTCTCAGCATCTAATGAAATGATCATGTGCTTTTGTTCTTTCAGTTTGTTTATATAATGGATCACGTTGATTGATTTCTGTGTGTTTAACCATCCCTGCATTCCTGGGATGAAGCCTACTTGATCATGGTGGATGATTGTTTTGATGTGCTCTTGGATTCGGTTTGCCAGAATTTTATTGAGTATTTTTGCGTCAGTATTCATAAGGGAAATTGGTCTAAAGTTCTCTTTCTTTGTTGTGTCTTTGTGTGGTTTAGGTATAAGAGTAATTGTGGCTTCATAGAAGGAATTCGGTAGTGCTCCATCTGTTTCAATTTTGTGGAATAGTTTGGATAGTATTGGTATGAGGTCTTCTATGAAGGTCTGATAGAATTCTGCACTAAACCCATCTGGACCTGGGCACTTTTTGGTTGGGAGACCTTTAATGACTGCTTCTATTTCCTTAGGAGTTATGGGGCTGTTTAACTGGTTTATCTGTTCCTGATTTAACTTCCGTACCTTGTATCTGTCTAGGAAATTGTCCATTTCCTGCAGATTTTCAAGTTTTGTTGAATATAGGCTTTTGTAGTAGGATCTGATGATTTTTTTGAATTTCCTCTCATTCTGTAGTCATGTCTCTCTTTTCATCTCTGATTTTGTTAATTTGGACACACTCTCTGTGTCGTCTCGTTAGTCTGGCTAAGGGTTTATCTATCTTGTTGATTTCTCAAAGAACCAACTTTTGGTTCTGTTGATTCTTTCTATGGTCTTTTTTGTTTCTACTTGGTTGATTTCAGCTCTGAGTTTGATTATTTCATGCCTTATACTCCTCCTGGGTGTATTTGCTATTTTTCTCTGTTTTTAAAGAAAAAACTTCAATGACAGGAGCAAGTATTCCAAAAGAAGCAGAAAAAGGTGGCATTATATGTTTTTTTTTATTTTTCCCATTTCTTTATTTGTTAGTTCTCTCTGTATATTGAAGATTTCCCTGTCCATATCACACAATTCTATTGATTCTTTATATCTTGTATAATTACTCTGTTAAAGTCTATACATTTGTATGCTGTACAATTCTATATACTATACTGTGCTATGTAAATGAGTGCACACAAAGGAAAACACCTAATTGGCTGGTTCATGACTTGGTCAGGATATTTTATTGTAGTTAAGAGAAAACATCCAGAGGCCCATAGAACAGCTCAGAGCACAGAGAAAAGGAAATAGACTGGACATAGCCTAGGCCTTGTCTTATGTGTAGGAAGAAGTATAATAAGAAAGAATAGCTACATCTGCACCCTTGAGCTGACCCTGTGCCAATCTCTCCATACCTAACTTCTGCCCAAAGAGATCTGGTCTCCTCGGAGTGCTGACACACCTACGAGCACGTATTAGATTACCTCTTCTGTTCAAATACCTACCCCAAGAGCGATCAGCCTAGATCCCACAGGACACAAGAAACAAGAAACAGCTAGGGGCAGGATCCTTCCAGTTTATATTAGCACCCTGGAGCTGACCCTGTGCCAAAGGACTACATGTCCAAATACTGCCCAGAGAGAGCATGTCTCCTGGGAGTGCTGACATACAGGCTTACAGGCAAGACAAACCATGGTCAGAGAAACAACACCAGTCAACACCAGAGATAAGCAGATAGCTACAGGCAAGTGCAAACACCTAAGCAACTGAAATCAAGGACACTTGGCATCGCCAGAACCGAGTTCTCCTATCACAGCAAGCCCTGGATAGCCCAACACACCAGAAAAGTAAGATTGATTTAAAGTCACAACTTATAATGTCAATTGGGGAAGGAAATAAATAGCTTCCTGAAAAAAAATACAAGAGAACACAGGTAAACAGGTCGAAGGCCTTAAAGAATAAACACAAGAGTCTCTTAAAGATTTAGGGAAAACACAAACAAACAGGTGAAGAAATTGAACAAAACCATCCAGGATCTAAAAACAGAAATAGAAACAGTAAAGAAATCACAAAGTGAGACAATCCTGGAGATAGAAAACCTAGAAAAAGTGATCAGGAGTCATAGATGCAAGCATCTCCAACAGAATACAAGATATAGAAGAGAAAACCTCAAGGGCAGAAAACATTGACACAACAGTCAAATAAAATCAGAAATGCAAAAAGCTTCTAAAACAAAACATCCACTAAATTCAGGACACAATGACAAGACCAAACTTAAGGATAATAAGTATAGAAGAGATAGAAGATTCCTAACTTAAAGGTATAATAAATATCTTTAACAAAGTTATGGAAGAAATTTCCCTAACCTAAAGAAAGACATATACATGAACATACAAGAAGTCTACAAAACTTTAAATATACTGATCCAGAAAAGAAATTCCTCCCATCACATAATTGTTAAAACACTAAATGGAAAAAATAAAGAAATAATATTAAAAGCAGTAAGGGAAAATAGTCAAGTAACATATAAAGCAGACCTATCAGAATTACACCAGACTTATCAACAGAGACTATGAAAGCCAGAATATCCTGGGCAGATGTCATACAGACCCTAAGAGAACACAAATGCCAGCCCAGGCTACTGTACACAGCAAAACTCTTAATTACCATAGATGGAGAAACCAAGATATTCAATGACAAAACCAAATTTACACAATTATTTCCCACTAATTCAGCCCCACAAAGAATAATAGATGGAAAAGACCAACACAAGGAGGGAAACCACACCCTGGAGAAAGGAAGAAAGTAATCTTCTTGCAACAAACCAAAAGAATGTTGCCATTGTAAACTTGTCACACACACACACACACACACACACACACACACACACACACACACGCACAAAAAGAACAATAGGAAGCATCAATCACTATTCCTTAACATCTCTTAACATCAATGGACTCAAGTCCCCAAGAATATGACATAGACTAACAGACTGGATAAGTAAACAGGACCCAGCATTTTGCTTCATACAGGAAATGTACTTCAGTGACAAAGACAGACATTACCTCAGAGTAAAGGACTGGAAAAAAATTTCCCAAGCCAATGCTCCCAAAATGCAAGTTAGGGTAGTCATTTCAATATCTAATAAAATCGACTTTCAACCAAAATTTGTCAAAAAAAAAAAAATAAGGAAGGAAAAATCTTCCAGAATGAACTCTCAATTCTGATCATCTGTGCAAGGGCACCCACATTCTAAAAAAAAAAAAAAAAAAAAACTTTGCTAAAGCACAGAGCATGCATAGTACCTCACACAATAATAGTGGGAGAATTCAACACCCCATTATGATCATTGGACAGAACCTAGAAACAGAAACAGAACAGAGACACAGTGAAACTAACAGCGTTTTTTAACAAATGGATTTAATAGATATCTATAGAAAATTTCATGCTAAATCAAAAGAAGATACCGTCTTCTAAGCATCTCAGGGTACCTTCTTTAAAATTAACCACATCACAAAACTGGCCTTAACAGATGATACAAGAAGACTGAATAATCCCATCCATCCTATTAGATCACCATGGATTAAGGCTGGTCTTCAATAACAATAAAAACAGAAAGCCCACATACAGATGGAAGTTAACAACCCTCTAATCAATGTTAACTTGGTCACGGGAGAAATACAGAAAGAAATTAAAGACTTTTTAGAATTTAATGAAAATGAAGGCACAAAATACCCCAAATCATGGGATATAATGAAAGCAGTGCTAAGAGGAAAACTCACAGATCTGAGTGCCTCCAAAAAGAAACTGGAGAGAGCATATATTATCAGCTTACAGCACACCTAAAGGCTCTAGAACAAAAAGAAGCAAGTACACCCAATCGAAGTAGAAGGCAGGAAATAATCAAACCCAGGACTGAAATCAACCAAGTAGATACAGAAAGAACTATACAAAGAATCAACAAAACCAGTAGATGATACTTTGAGAAAATCAAGAAAATAGATAAACCTTCAGCCTGACTAACCAGAGGGCACAGAGAGTGTATCCAAATTAACAAAATCAGAAATGAAAAGGGAGACATAACAACAGAATCTTAGGAAATTTGAAAAACCATCAGATTCTACAACAAAACCCTGTATTCAACAAAACAGGAATATCTGGAGGAAATGGACAATTTTCTAGACAACTATCAGGTACCAAATTAAATCAAGATCAGATAATCCATCTAAAGTGTCCCATCATGCCTAAAGAAAAGGAAGCAGTTATTAAAAGTCTCCCAACCAAAAACAGTCAAGGACCAGATGGGTTTAGTGCAGAATTCTATTAGACCTTTTTACAAGACCTCATACCAATACTGTCCAAACTATTCCACAAAATAGAAACAGATGGAACACTACCGAATTCCTTCAATGAAGCCACAATTACACTTGTAAGTAAACCACACAAAGGTCCAACAAAAAAGAGTACTTAAGAACAATTTCCCTTAAGAATACTGACACAAAAATACTCAATAAAATTCTCTCAAACCAAGTCCAAGAACACATCAAAAAGAACATCCCTAATGATCAAGTAGGGTTCACCCCAGGGATGTAGGGATAGTTCAATATATGGAAATCTATCAATGTAGTCCACTATATAGAATAACTCAAAGAAAGAAAGAAAAAAAAACATCATTTCATTAGATGCTGAGAAAGCATTTTACAAAATTCAGCACCTGTTCATGATAAAAGTCCTGGAAAGATCAGGAATTCAAGGCCCATGCCTAAGTATAGTAAAAGTAATATACAGCCAACCAGTAGCTAAAATTAAACTAAAAGCAGAGAAACTTGAAGGAATCCCATTAAAATCAGGGACAGGACAAGGCTGCCCACTCTCTCCTTACTTATTCAATATAGTACTCGAAGAAAGAAAGAAAAAAAAACATCATTTCATTAGATGCTGAGAAAGCATTTTACAAAATTCAACACCTGTTCATGATAAAAGTCCTGGAAAGATCAGGAATTCAAGGCCCATGCCTAAGTATAGTAAAAGTAATATACAGCCAACCAGTAGCTAACATTAAACTAAAAGCAGAGAAACTTGAAGGAATCCCATTAAAATCAGGGACAGGACAAGGCTGCCCACTCTCTCCTTACTTATTCAATATAGTACTCGAAGTCCTAGTCAGAGCAATCAGATAATGAAAGGAGTTCAAAGGGATACAAATTGGAAAGGAAGAAGTCAACATATCACTATTTGCAGATGGTATAGATAGTAAACTTAAGTGACCCTAAGTTTACACCAGAGAACTGTTAAGCCTGATAAACACCTTCGGCAAAGTGGCTGGTTATAAAATTAACTCAAACAAATCAGTAGCCTTCCTCTACTCAAGTGATAAACAGGGAGAGAAATTAGGGAAATGACAGCCTTCACAATAGTCCCAAATAACATAAAATACCTTGGTGTGATTTTAACCTAACAAGTGAGAGATCTCTATGACAAGAATCTCAAATCTCTGAAAAAAGAAGTTGAAGAAGATCTCAGAAAATGGAAAGATCTCCCATGCTCATGGATTGGTAGGATTAATATAGTAAAAGTGGCCATTTTGCCAAAAGCAATCTTCAGATTCAATGCAATCCCCATCAAAATTCCAACTCAATTCTTCACAGTGATAGAAAGAGCAATTTGCAAATTCATTTGGAATAACAAAAATCCCAGGAAACCAAAAACAATCTTCAACAATAAAAGAACTTCTTGGGGAATCACCATCTTTGACCTCAAGCGTCCCCACCAGCGGGGACCCAGTTATTCAGGGTCCCGAAGAGGCTTTCTACCTGTGGGCCAAAATGGGGGTGAAGAGAAGAAGGAGACCAAGCAAGATTCTGTTGTCAAGGTCTCGTTTATTGGGATGAACGTTAAAGCTTTTAAGGCTTTCAGGTAGGGGGAGTGTCCTTTGTGAAATGTGAAGGAGGGGGGAGATGAGGGTATAGGCAGTGATAGCTGGAGGCAAAGAGGTCAGGCGATGAGGTCAGGTGGTGGAGACACTGGGTGTAGACTGAGGAGATAACTGGTATCTGCTCGAGCTGAGGCATCCCTTGAATGTTATCTTCCTGTGCCGTAAATTCATGGGAGAGGCTTTGTCCAACAATCTTAAGACTTATGGCAGTCATCTTAGGGGTGAGTCTCTGTGGCCAAACAGCCCAGAGTCACTTTGAACCATGCAGTCAAAAAGCAGCTAGGCCCAAATCCAATATGGCTCCGTGCACTCAAGCAATATTACAGAGCAGTAGTGATGAAAACTATCGTATTTGTAAAGAGATAGGCAGGTAGATCAGTGGAATAGAATTGACAACCCAGAAATGAACACACACACCTACGGTCATGTGATCATTAACAAAGGAGGTAAAACCATCCAGTGGAGAAAAGATAGCAGTTTCTATAATTTTTTAAATTAAAATTATTTTTTATTGGATTTTTCATTATTTACAGTTTAAATATTATTCCCTTCCCCGGTTACCTGTACATAAGTTCCCTCTCCCTTTCCCCTCCCCTTCTTATACAAGAGTGTTCCATTGCCCATCCACTCCCTCTTCCCCCCCTGATCCCATACACTGGGGGTTCAACCTTGGCAGGACCAAGGACTTCTCCTTCTATTGGTGTCCAAAAAGGCTGTCCTCTGCTATATATGCAACTCAAGCTATCTATGTAAAGTCTTTGCATGGGTCTTTCCATGTAAAGTCTTTGGGTAGTGGTTTAGTTTCTGGAAGCTCTGGTTGGTTGGCATTCTTGTTCTTATGTGGTTGCAAGCTTCTTCAGCTCTTTCAATCCTTTCTCTAATTCCTCCAACAGGGGTCCTATTCACAGTTCAGTGGTTTGCTGCTAGAATTTGCCTCTGTATTTGACATGTTCTGGCTGTGTCTCTCAGGAAAAATCTATATCTGTTTCCTGTCACTGTGTACTTCTTACCTTCATCAATCTTATCTAGTTTTGGTGACTGTGCACATATGGGCCACATGTGGATCAGGCTCTGAATGGCCATTTCTTAGGCCTCTGCACCAATCTTTGCTTCTATATGCCTTCCCATGAATATTTCTGCTCCCTCTTTTAAAAAGGACTGAAGGATTCACACTTTGGTCATCCTTCTTCTTGTCCTTCATGTGGTATGTGTGTTGTATGTTTGGTGATTTGAGCTTTTGGGCTAATATGCACTTATCAGTGAGTACATACCATGTGTGTTTTTCTGTGATTGGGTTACCTCACTCAGGATGATATTTTTTAGTTCATTCCATTTGCCTATGAATTTCATGAAGTCATTGTTTTTGATAGCTTAATACTACACATTGTGTAGATGTCCCACATTTTCTGTATCCGTTCCTCTGTTGAAGGACATCTGAGGTTCTTTCCAGCTTCTGGCTATTATAAATAAGGCTGCTATATACATAGTGGAGCACGTGTCTTGGTTGTATGTTGGAGAATTTTTTTGGATATATGCCCAGGATATGTACAGCTGGGTCCTCAGGTAGTGGAATGTCCAATTTTCTGAGGAACCTCCAGACTGATTTCCAGAGTGTTTGTACCAGTTTGTCATCCCATCAATAATGGAGGAGTGTTCCCCTTTCTCCACATCCTTGCCAGCATCTGCTGCCCTCTGTTTTGTTTTGTTTTTTTTTTATCTTAGCCATTCTGACAGCTGTGAGGTGGAATCTCAGGGCTGTTTTGATTTGTATTTCCCTGATAAATAAGGATGTTGAACATTTCTTTAGGTACTTCTCAGCCATTTGATATTCCTCAGTTGAGTATTCTTTGTTTCGCTCTGTATCCCATTTGTAATAGGGTTATTTGGCTTTCTGGAGTCTAACTTCTTGGATTCTTTTTATATTTTGGATATTAGCCCTCTAAAATGATAGCATTTTCAACAAATGTTGCTGGTTCAACTGGAGGTCAGCATGTAGAAGAATGCAAATAAATCCATTCTTATCACCCTGTATGAAGCTTAAGTCCAAGTGGATCAAGGACCTCCACATCAAACCAGACACACTCCAACTAATAGAAGAAAAAGTGTGTAAGAATCTCAATCAAATGTGCACTGGGAATTTTCCTGAAGAAAATCTCAATGGCTTATTCTCTAAGATCAGGAAAGGTCAAGTGGTACCTCATCAAACAGCAAAGCTTCTGTAATACACAGGAAACTGTTATTAGGACAACATGGCAACCAAAGGATTGAGAAAAGATGTTTACCAATCCTACATCTGATAGAGGGCTAATTGCTTTACCAATTTCGTTGTGTTTTCCTGTAATTCTTTAAGGGATTTTTGTGTTTCTTCTTTAAGTGCTTCTACCTGTTTACCTGTGTTCTCCTGTAATTTTTCCAGATAGTTTTTTATGTCCTTCTTAAATTCCCCGATCATCATTATGAATTGAGATTTTAAACCAGAATCTTGCTTTTCTGATGTGTTGTGGTGGTATTCAGGGCTTTCTGTAATAGGAGAACTGGGTTCTGATGATGCCAAGTGACATTCTTTTTTGTTGCTTAGATTCTTGCACTTGCCTCTAGCCATCTGGTTATCTCTGGTGTTGGCTGGTTTGCTGTGTCTGAACATGGCTTGTCTTCCCTGTAAATGTCTGTGTCAGCACTCCTAGGAAACCAGCTCCCTCTGGGCAGTATTTGGATATGTAGAACCGTGGCACAGAGTGAGCTGTAGGGCACTTTGGAACCTGAAAGGATCCTGTCCCTGGCTGTTTCTTGTCTCCTGTGTCTTGTGGGCTCTGGGCCAATCCCTCTTAGGTCAGGTATTTGAGTAGAAGTGGTGGTATCACATGTGCCTTCAGGTGTGTCACTACTCCCAGGAGACCATCTCTCTCTGGGAAGGAGTTGGGTATGGAATTCTTGGCAGAGAGTCTGCTCAAGGACTCAGATCCAGCTAATTTTTTTTTTATTATGCTTCTTCCTACTCCCAAGAGAAGGCCCACACCATGTTTAGTGTGCTTCTTTTTCTCTCTGCTCTGAGCTTTTCAATGGACCTCTGGATATTTTCTCTTAACTACAATAAAACCTCCCTAGCAAGTAATGAACCAGTCATTTCAGTGTTTTCTTTACTGTGTACTCATTTATGTTGACCAATATCTCACAAGTGTCTATACTCTCACAGAGTAATGATACAAGATGTAAAGAATCAATAGAGACTGGAGCCGCAGGTCCCCTGTGCTCCAGACACTGCCTGGACCTGAAGGGACCTGGTCAACAGTTCTTTGCACACAAATCCCGTGGGAGGGAGAGCTAAACCTTCAGAGGGGCAGACACACCTGGGAAGCCAGAAGAGACTACACTCTGCCCACATTTCTGACTCCAGAGGAAAACACCAAATGCCATCTGGGACGCTGGTGCATGGGGGCTCCCGGAAAAGGCGGCACAGGTCCTCCTGGTTGCTGCCCTCATGGAGAGCTCATAAGCAACACCCCACGAGCAAACTTGAGCCTCGGGACCAGAGGTAAGACCAACTTTTCTGCTCCAAGTGACCTGCGTGGTGAACTCAGGACACAGGACCACAGGAACGTCTGAAGACCAGTAGACAGGAAAGACTATACACCCGAAAGCAGAACACTGTGTTCCCATAAGTGGCTGAAAAAAACAGGAAAACAGGTCTACAGCACTCCTGACACACAGACCTATAGGATGGTCTAACCACTGTCAGAAATAGCAGAACAAGGTAACACAGACCAGAGACAACCTAATGGCGAGAGGCAAGTGCAGGAACCCAAGCAATAGAAAGCAAGACTACATGGCATCATCGGAGCCCAATTCTCCCACCAAAGCAAACACTGAATAACCAAACACACCAGAAAAGCAAGATATATATTTAAAATCATGTTTGACCATGATGCTGGAGGACTTCAAGAAAGACATGAAGAACTCCCGTAGAGAAACGGAGGAAAACATAAATAAACGAGTAGAAGCCTGTAGAGAGGAATCACAAAAATTCCTGAAAGAATTCCAGGAAAACACAATCAAACAGGTGAAGGAATTAAAAATGGAAATAGAAGCAATAAAGAAAGCACAAAGAGAAACAACCCTGGATATAGAAAACCAAAGGAAGAGACAAGGAGCCGTAGATACAAGCATCACCAACAGAATACAAGAGATAGAAGAGAGCATCTCAGCAGCAGAAGTTTCCCTAGAATTCATCGACACAACTGTCAAAGATAATGTAAGACTGAAAAAGCTACTGGTCCAAAACATAAAGGAAATCCAGGAATCAGTGAGAAGATAAAACTAAGGATAATAGGTAAGGAAGACAGTGAAGACTCCCAGCTCCAAGGACCAGTAAATATCTTCAACAAAATCATAGAAGAAAACTTCCCTAACTTAAAGAAAGAGATGCCCATAAACATAAAAGAAGTCTACAGAACTGCAAATAGATTGGACCAGAAAGGAAACTCCTCCTGTCACATAATAGTCAAAACACCAAAGGCAGAAAACAAAGAAAGACTATTAAAAGCAGTAAGGGAAAATGGTCAAGTAACATATAAAGGCAGACGGTCAGAATCACACCAGACTTCTCACCAAAGACTATGAAAGTCAGAAGATCCTGGACAGATGTCATACAGACCCTAAGAGAACACAAATGCCAGCCCAGGTTGCTGTATCCAATAAAACTCTCAATTAACATAGAGGGAGAAACCAAGATATTCCATGATGAAAACCAAATTTACACAATATCTTTCTACAAATCCAGCGCTATAAAGGATAAAATATGGTAAAGCCCAACATAAGGAGGCAACCTACATGCTTGAAAAACCAAGAAACTAATAGTCTTGGGAACAAAACAAAGAGAAGAAGAGTATAAAAACATAATCTCACATCCAAATATGAATATAACAGGAAGCAGTAATCACTATTCCTTAATATCTCTCAACATCAATGGTCTTAACTCCCCAATAAAAAGACATAGATTAACAAACTAGATACACAATGAAGACCCTGCATTCTGCTGCCTACAGGAAACACACTTCAGAGACAAAGACAGACACTACCTCAGAGTGAAAGGCAGGAAAACAACTTTCCAAGCAAATGGTCAGAAGAAGCAAGCTGGAGTAGCCATTCTAATATCGAATACGATCGATTTTCAACTAAATGTCATCGAAAAAGATAAGGAAGGACACTTCATATTCATCAAAGGAAAAATCCACCAGGATGAACTCTCAATCCTAAATAACTATGCTCCAAATACAAGGGCACCTACATATATAAAAGAAACCTTACTAAAGCTCAAAGCACACATTGCACCTCACACAATAATAGTAGGAGATATCAACACCTCACTCTCATCAATGGACATATCATGGAAACAGAAATTAAACAGAGACATAGACAGACTAAGAGAAGTCATGAATCAAATGGACGTAACAGATATTTATAGAACATTCTATCCTAAAACAAAAAGATATACCTTATTCTCACCACCTCATTGTACTTTCTCAAAAAATTGAGCATATATTTGGTCATAAAACAGGCCTCAACAGATACAAAAAGATAGAAATAATCCCATGTGTCCTATCAGACCACCACGGGCTAAAGCTGGTCTTCAATAACAATAAGGGAAGAACGCCCACATATTCATGAAGACGAACAATGCTCTATTCCATGATAACCTGGTCAAGGAAGAAATAAAGAAAGAAATTAAAGAATTCTTAGAATTTAATGAAAATGAAAATACAACATACGCAAACTTAAGGTACACAATGAAAGCTGTGCTAAGAGGAAAACTCATAGCTCTGAGTGCCTACAGAAAGAAACAAGAGAGAGCATATATCAGCAGGTTGACAGAACACCTAAAAGCTCTAGAACAAAAAGAAGGAAATACACCCAGGAGCAGTAGAAGGCAGGAAATAATCAAACTCAGAGCTGAAATCAACCAAGTACAATCAAAAAGGACTATACGAAGAATCAACAGAACCAAAAGTTGGTTCTTTGAGAAAATCAACAAGATAGATAAACCCTTAGCCAGACTATTGAGAGGACACAGAGAGTGTGTCCAAACTAACAAAACCAGAAAAGAAAAGGGAAACACAACTACAGAATCGAAGGAAATTCAAAAAATCATCTGATACTACTACAAAAGCCTATATTCTACAAAACTTGAAAATCTGCAGGAAATGGACAATTTCCTAAACAGATACCAGTTACCAAAGTCAAATAAGGAACAGATAAACCGTTGAAACAACCCTATAACTCCTAAAAAAAATAGAAGCAGTCATTAAAGGTCTCCCCACAAAAAAGAACCCAGGTCCAGAAGGGTTCAGTGCAGAATTCTATTAGACCTTCATAGAAGATATCATATCAAAACTATCCAAATTATTCCACAAAATTGAAACAGACTGAGTGCTACCGAATTCCTTCTATGAAGCCACAATTACTCTAATACCTAAACCACACAAAGACCCAACAAAGAAAGAGAACTTCAGACCAATTTCCCTTATGAATATCGACGCAAAAATACTCAATAAAATTCTGGCAAACCGAATCCAAGAGCACATCAAAACAATCATCCATCATGATCAAATAGGCTTCATCCCAGGCATGCAGGGATGGTTTAATATACAGAAAACCATCAATGTAATCCATTATATAAACAAACTGAAAGAACAAAAGCACATGATCATTTCATTAGATGCTGAGAAAGCATTTGACAAAATTCAACACCCCTTCATGATAAAAGTCCTGGAAAGAATAGGAATTCAAAGCCCATACCTAAACATAGTAAAAGCCATATACAGCAAACCAGTAGCTAACATTAAACTAAATGAAGAGAAACTTGAAGCAATCCCACTAAAATCAGGGACTAGACAAGGCTGCCCACTCTCTCCCTACTTATTCAATATAGTTCTTGAAGTTCTAGCCAGAGCAATCAGACAACAAAAGGAGATCAATGGGATGCAGATTGGAAAAGAAGTCAAAATATCACTATTTGCAGATGATATGATAGTATATTTGAGTGATCCCAAAAGTTCCACCAGAGAACTACTAAAGCTGATAAACAACTTCAGCAATGTGGCTGGGTATAAAATTAACTCAAATAAATCAGTAGCCTTCCTCTACACAAAAGAGAAACAAGCTGAGAAAGAAATTAGGGAAACAACACCCTTCATAATAGTCGAAATAATATAAAATACCTCAGAATGACTTTAACCAAGAAAGTAAAAGATCTGTACAATAAGAACTTCAAGCCTCTGAAGAAAGAAATTGAAGAAGAGCTCAGAAGATGGAACGATCTCCCATTCTCATGGATTGGCAGGATTAATATAGTAAAAATAGCCATTTTACCAAAAGCTATCTACAGATTCAATGCAATCCCCATCAAAATACCAATCCAATCTCCAGAGATTTAGACAGAACAATTTGCAAATTCATCTGGAATAACAAAAAACCCAGGATAGCTAAAACTATCCTCAACAATAAAGGGACTTTGGGGGAATCACTATCCCTGAACTCAAGCAGTATTACAGAGCAATAGTGATAAAAACTGCATGGTATTGGTACAGAGACAGAGAGATAGACCAATGGAATAGAATTGAAGACACAGAAATGAACCCACACACCTATGGTCACTTGATTTTTAACAAAGGAGCCAAAACCATCCAATGGAAAAAAGATAGCATTTTCAGCAAATGGTGCTGGGTCAACTAGAGGTCAGCATGTAGAAGAATTCAAATGGATCCATGCTTATCACCCTGTACAAAGCTTAAGGCCGAGTGGATCAAGGACCTCCACATCAAACCAGATATACTCAAACTAATAGAAGAAAAAGTGGGGAAGCATCTCAAACACATGGGCACTGGAGAAAATTTCCTGAACAATACGCCAATGGTTTATGCTCTAAGATCAAGAATTGACAAATGGGATCTCATAAAACTACAAATCTTCTCTAAGGCAAAGGACACTGTGGTTAGGACAAAACATCAACCAACAGATTGGGAAAAGATCTTTACCAATCCTACAACTGATAGAGGGCTTATATCCAAAATGTACAAAGATCTCAAGAAGTTAGACTGCAGGGAGACAAATAACCCTATTAAAAAATGAGGTTCAGAGCTAAACAAAAATTCACAACTGAGGAATGCCGAATGGCTGAGAAACACCTAAAGAAATGTTCAATGTCTTTAGTCATAAGGGAAATGGAAATCAAAACAACCCTGAGATTTCACCTGAAACCAGTGAGAATGACTAAGATCAAAAACTCAGGCGACAGCAAATCTTGGCAAGGATGTGGAGAAAGAGGAACACTCCTCCCTTGTTGGTGGGATTGCAGACTGGTACAACCATTCTGGAAATCAGTCTGGAGATTCCTCAGAAAATTGGACATTGAACTAACTGAGGACCCAGTTATACCATATACCCAAAAGATGCCCCAACATATAACAAAGATACGTGCTCCACTCTGTTCATAGCAGCCTTATCTATAATAGCCAGAAGCTGTAAAGAACCCAGATGCCCTTCAACAGAGGAATGGATACAGAAAATGTGGTACATCTACAGAATGGAATATTACTCAGCTATCAAAAACAATGACTTTATGAAATTCATAGACAAATCGATGGAACTGGAAAATATCATCCTGAGTGAGGTAACCCAATCACAGAAAAACACACATGGTATGCACTCATTGATAAGTAGCTATTAGCCCAAATGCTTGAATTACCCTAGATGCACAGAACAAATGAAACTCAAGAAGGATGACCAAAATGCAAATTCTTCACTCCTTCTTTAAAAGGAGAACAAGAATACCCTTGGGAGGGAATAGGGAGGTAAAGTTTAGAACAGAGACAGACGGAACACCCATTCATAGCCTGCCACACATGTGGCCCATACATATATAGCCACCCAATTAGATAAGATGGATGAAGGAAAGAAGTGCAGGTTGACAGGTAGATCTCTCCTGAGAGACACAGCCAGAATACAGCAAATACATAGGCGAATGCCAGCAGATCTGAGAACTGATCTGAGAATGGGACCCCTGTCAAAGGAATCTTAGAAAGGACTGAAAGAGCTTGAAGGGGCTTGAGACCCCATATGAACAACAATGCCAACCAACCACAGCTTGCAGGGAACAAGCCACTACCCAAAGACTATACATGGACTCACCCTGGGCTCCAACCTCATAGGTAGCAATTAATAGCCTAGTAAGAGCACTAGTGGAAGGGGAAGCCCTTGGTCCTGCCAAGAGGAACCACCAGTGAAAGGGATTGTTGGGGGGGAGGGTGGTAATGGGGGAAGGATGGGGATGGGAACACCCATATAGAAGGGGAGGAGGAGGGGTTACGGGCATGTTGGCCCAGAAACCTGGAAGTGGAATAACAATCAAAATGTAAATAAGAAATACTCAAGTTAATAAACATGGGGGAAAAAAAGAATCAATAGAATTGTGCGGTATGTATAGAGAGCCTTTTGTGGCCATTTGCTTATCTTCTAGATACTTGGGGGGAATCTGATCTTATCAGGACAAATGAAAGAAGCCCAGGACAGGAATCTGGCTTTGGGCTTGGGCTCAGAAAATGGGCCTTGTAAAAGTACATTTACATTTGAGTTAATACAAAGCTCAGAGCAGACATTGCAGAAGCATTTGTGGGAGCCCTTTTGTCTTGGCCATCCTGATTAGACCCCATAAAGTAGTTTATAGAATCTGGATTATCACCTTTCTTGTTCCTCTACTCAGAATGGATCTTATCTTTGTCATGTAGTTAGTTATCTTTGTCACTGATACTCTCAGTGTAGGGGAGGATATGCCTGGCCCTGGGGATCTTGGAGATTTTCTTTCCCAGGGAGACTACAGAATCTCTCAAGGCTGATTAATAGCAATTTCACCTGTAGACACAGTTCCAGAAATATATAGATATAGATATATAGAGGCTCAGTATAGAAATGCATTAAGAGCCTCCCACACTAGAGGTGCATAGGACACAAGTACTAACTTTATATCATTTCCAACTTTTCCTCTCTAACATCTATGCTTTCCTGTCCTCTGAACTCTCATATTCATGACTTATCTTCCTCTTCTCCCTCTTCGTCTCCATCTCTGTCTCTGTCTCCATTTCCATCTCCGTCTCCCTCTCCCTCTCCTTCTGCCTCTTCTCTTTCTCCTCCTCCTCCTCCTCCTCCTCCTCCTCCTCCTCCTCCTCCTCCCTCCTCCTCCTCCCTCTTCCTCCTCCTCCTCCTTCTTCATCTTCTACCTCTTTTTCTGTCATATTCTGATGCTGCTGTTAAATTATTATTGCTGCACACATGAACATATACATGCACACACAAATATATATATCCTACTAACTCCACTTAGGTATCCCAGGTGTATATTTGCATAGGACTGTCCAGTTGGAATTGCATAACCTAGAGAAGAGACCGTTCCAGAAATATAATGGATTCTCACTCTCTCAGTCAGCATTAACTGCCTTTAGCTTTTCATTAAGACGGGCCTTTGAATCAGTTTTATGGTGGGTTTTCTTTTTTAACATTCTTTCATATTTCCTCATTTTAATTGTACTTTATTTATAGTGAGCCTTGCCTCTGTCTGTAACTCAGATTTTGACAACAACAAATAAGCCAAGCACATTTAGATCAGATAAATAAAAACAAAATCAGGGAAAGGGTATAAATTCTCCTAAGTTTAGTTAAGGAGAAGTTTTATCAATGAAAAGGATAGTATAGTCAGGGGCAGGTACTTCTTTGGTAATCCAGAGATACCTTGACCAGAAAGGAAGAGCCAGACCAAGAGGCTAGAAAGTTTACTTAATGGTAGATGAAAAGAGGGGTTGGATCCATAATGCTGGATTATATGGAGGCCAAAGGAAGAGGAGGAAGACAAGCACAGTCCAATATATGGGATTGTGTATTCAGGGTAGGGCCTGAGGTGTACCACCCCAGAAAGCTATATAACAGGTAGAGACTGGGATGTGCTGGGCAGCCAGTGTCTTCTTTGATATGTTAATGGACACCAAACTTAGCCATTTGTCCCTTGTTTGAAACCTAACAAATATACTTTAATGTTTATGAGGTATGACTCTAAAATTGTAAAGTACAGATGTACTTTCTGGTGAATGTCATATTATTGCGATCTCTACCTCTTGTTGAAATAATATGAAAGGCCAAGATAGGGGTAGAAAGGCATGTATTAACCAAATTTCCAGGGATTGTAGCTGTTCACACTCAGACATCTGGAATTAATTCACTTGCAAAGTGAGATAATCTGAAAATGAAAATATCTGAACATTGCTGAGAAAGCATTTGAAAAATTCAACATCCTTCATGATAAAAGTCCTGGAAAGAATAGGAATTCAAGGCCCATACCTAAACATAGTAAAAGCCATATACAGCAAACCAGTTGCTAACATTAAACTAAATGGAGAGAAACTTGAAGCAATCCCACTAAAATCAGGGACTAGACAAGGCTGCCCACTCTCTCCCTACTTATTCAATATAGTTCTTGAAGTTCTAGCCAGAGCAATCAGACAACAAAAGGAGGTCAAGGGATACAGATCGGAAAAGAAGAAGTCAAAATATCACTATTTGCAGATGATATGATAGTATATTTAAGTGATCCCAAAAGTTCCACCAGAGAACTACTAAAGCTGATAAACAACTTCAGCAAAGTGGCTGGGTATAAAATTAACTCAAATAAATCAGTAGCCTTCCTCTACACAAAAGAGAAACAAGTCCAGAAGGAAATTAGGGAAATGACACCCTTCATAATAGACCCAAATAATATAAAGTACCAAGAAAGTAAAAGATCTGTACAATAAGAACTTCAAGACACTGAAGAAAGAAATTGAAGAAGACCTCAGAAGATGGAAAGATCTCCCATGCTCATGGATTGGCAGGATTAATATAGTAAAAATGGCCATTTTACCAAAAGCGATCTACAGATTCAATGCAATCCCCATCAAAATACCAATCCAATTCTTCAAAGAGTTAGACAGAACAATTTGCAAATTCATCTGGAATAACAAAAAACCCAGGATAGCTAAAACTATCCTCAACAATAAAAGGACTTCCACAGGAATCACTATCCGTGAACTCAAGCAGTATTACAGAGCAATAGTGATAAAAACTGCATGGTATTGGTACAGAGACAGAGAGATAGACCAGTGGAACAGAATTGAAGACCCAGAAATGAACCCACACACCTATGGTCACTTGATTTTTGACAAAGGAGCCAAATCCATCCAATGGAAAAAAGATAGCATTTTCAGCAAATGGTGCTGGTTCAACTGGAGGTCAACATGTAGAAGAATGCAGATCGATCCATGCTTATCACCCTGTACAAAGCTTAAGTCCAAGTGGATCAAGGACCTCCACATCAAACCAGACACACTCAAACTAATAGAAGAAAAACTAGGGAAGCATCTGGAACACATGGGCACTGGAAAAATTTCCTGAACAAAACACCAATGGCTTATGCTCTAAGATCAAGAATCGACAAATGGGATCTCATAAAACTGCAAAGCTTCTGTAAGGCAAAGGACAACTGTGGTTAGGACAAAACGGCAACCAACAGATTGGGAAAAGATCTTTACCAACAGATAGAGGCCTTATATCCAAAATATACAAAGAACTCAAGAAGTTAGACCGCAGGGAGACAAATAACCCTATTAAAAAATGTGGTTCAGAGCTAAACAAAGAATTCACAGCTGAGGAATGCAGAATGACTGAGAAACACCTAAAGAAATGTTCAACATCTTTAGTCATCAGGGAAATGCAAATGAAAACAACCCTGAGATTTCACCTCACACCAGTGAGAATGGCTAAGATCAAAAACTCTGGTGACAGCAGATGCTGGCGAGGATGCAGAGAAAGAGGAACACTCCTCCATTGTTGGTGGGATTGCAGACTGGTACAACCATTCTGGAAATCAGTTTGGAGGTTCCTCAGAAAATTGGACATTGAACTGCCTGAGGATCCAGCTATACCTCTCTTGGGCATATACCCAAAAGATGCCCACTATACTACAAAGACACACGCTCCACTATGTTCATCGTAGCCTTATTTATAATAGCCAGAAGCTGGAAAGAACCCAGATGCCCTTCAACAGAGGAATGGATACAGAAAATGTGCTACATCTACACAATGGAATATTACTCAGCTATCCAAAACAACGAGTTTATGAAATTCGTAGGCAAATGGTTGGAACTGGAAAATATCATCCTGAGTGAGCTAACCCAATCACAGAAAAACATACATGGTATGCACTCATTGATAAGTGGCTATTAGCCCAAATGCTTGAATTACCCTAGATGCCTAGAACAAATGAAACTCAAGACGGATGATCAAAATGTGAATGCTTCACTCCTTCTTTAAAAGGGGAACAAGAATACCCTTGGCAGGGAAGAGAGAGGCAAAGATTAAAACAGAGACTGAAGGAACACCCATTCAGAGCCTGCCCCACATGTGGCCCATACATATACAGCCACCCAATTAGACAAGATGGATGAAGCAAAGAAGTGCAGACCGACAGGAGCCGGATGTAGATCGCTCCTGAGAGACACAGCCAGAATACAGCAAATACAGAGGCAAATGCCAGCAGCAAACCACTGAACTGAGAATAGGACCCCCGTTGAAGGAATCAGAGAAAGAACTGGAAGAGCTTGAAGGGGCTGGAGACCCCATATGTACAACAATGCCAAGCAACCAGAGCTTCCAGGGACTAAGCCACTACCTGAAGACTATACATGGACTGACCCTGGACTCTGACCTCATAGGTAGCAATGAATATCCTAGTAAGAGCACCAGTGGAAGGGGAAGCCCTGGGTCCTGCTAAGACTGAACCCCCCAGTGAACTAAACTGTTGGGGGGAGGGCGGCAATGGGGGGAGGGTGGGGAGAGGAACACCCATAAGGAAGGGGGGGGGGGAGGGGGATGTGAGGGACCGGGGGGAAGAACACTTGCGAAATGTACATAAGAAATACGCAAGTTAATAAAAAAAAAAAAAAACAGAAAAAAAATATCTGAACATGTACCAGAATCTCATCAGTCAGGAGAAAGTACATAGTCCATAGGGTCAAATCTAGACTGACCTTTATAGTGCATTGCATTTCAGCTTGGATTATGGAGTGAGACCTTTTCTCAAATGTTTAGAAGTCCAGTTCAATGTATACAGTGAAAAATAAAACATTGGGGTGAGAATAATATCTGTATTTGAAAGTCGGACAACTGATAGTCCTAAATATCTGTAGTTATTTTTTTATGTTAAATGAATGGGGGAATTTTCTTAAAATTTAGTAGTGTTACTTATTCAAAACATTAATAAAACTAAAATAAATTCTTTGAGAAATAAAATAGACACCACCATTTAGTAAGGAAATTAATTATGACATGTACAGGGAAACATAAACACAAGTATAAACAATGTATGCTTCATGGTTATACTTTTTTCTTAGGTCACTATTCTTATGATGAAGCACCACAATAAAAAGAATTTGGGGCAGAAACAGTTTATGTGGCATATACTTCGACATCCACAATCCATCACTGAAGGTAGTTAGAACAAAACTCAAGTAAACGAGGAGTGGAACCTGAAGGCTGGACCTGAAGCAGAGGCCACCGAGGGGTGCTGCTTACTAGCTTGCTCACATGGCCTGCTGTCTTGTAGAACTCATGACCACAAGCTTAGGGATGCCTTCATGGATATTTTCAGAAGTCTTCCCACATCATTTACTGATTAAGAAAATGCCCTACAGGCTAGAATATGTGCCCCTTTTGTGAAGGTATTTAATCAGTGTTCCCTACTCTCAGATGGCTCCATCGTATATCAAGTTGACATAACTAGCCCGTACACTTTTTTCAAGAAATGTGAGGATCTGTGCTAGAAAAGTCTAGAGAGGAAGAACCATGTGAGAGTTAGAATCTTATTGAGCAGCAAGCCCAAAAATATTTGGTTAGGCAAAGAGAACTGTGGAGGAAATTCCTTACCCTGCTGACAGTAAAAGTTTGCAGCATTGTTGTCCTCTACAGCATTAATGGTGAATGTGAAAGCTGTCTCATACCAACTACCACTGAACCTGACAGAAACACCAAACTCTACACTGAATGCTTTATAAATCAGGACTGTGGGAGGCTGTTCTGGGTTCTGTGGTTACTACTGCATAATATTACTATACAGTGTGTCAGTTTCATTCTCACAGTACTTGCAGGATATGGTTTCCATTGTCCCAGAAACACAGCCAAACAAACTGAATACTGAGCTAGCCCAACGTCCCTATAGAGCCTGAAATGATAAAACACAATCACTACTGTTACAGGCATATTTGAACCATCTCAGTGTGATACATATGACACCTGTGACAATAGTCACAAGCATCACTGTGAACTATTAGGAAATAAAAGGGAAAATGTGATGGTTAAAAACAAATTTGAAATGCCATAATTCCAACCATCACGATCACAAAGGAATGGGAAATGGATATGGGTACAGTAGAAGCTTACAATGCTTTGCTGTGCTGTCTCACATGGTACTCACAGCAGCACCCATAGCAGGAGAGCAGCTCATCCTGTGTCTGAGAAGTGGCTCCTTTTCAGGTCACAGGCTTTGTAGATGCTTTCAGCACCCTTGGCCTTTGCCTAATGATTCAACATGCAGAACAGCTCAGTAACACTAATAATCAGAGGGACACCTGCTCTCTTCTCAGTGGTCAGTGGGGTTGGCAAAACCATTTACAAAGCAGCTGAAACACATCTTAGGGGATTTTACAACTTCTCTTCAATTTCAGACCATTTAAAAAAACTTTATATATGTACATTTTGATAACATCTTCCTTTTCCCAACTCTTACTAGATTCTTTCCTCTTCCCTACTCACCCAACTTCATATTCTCTCTCTCTCTCTCCTCCCACTCTCTCTCAAAAAACCAATTTTAAAACTGCAAGACAAAAATAAATGTGCTTTATAGATACTTTACTGTAAGGAATTTGAGAATTTTTAGAACACTTTCATATCTCAACAGTATCACAGTTTTCTAGCAACAGTGTATTTCACGTTGTGATACTTAGCAAGAAGACAAAGCAACTGGATATTACTTAAGAGATAAAGGATATGGCTTCCTCTTGGTTTCAAGAAGAATTTACACACTGAGTAACCTTCACCCCAAATCTGTCTTCAGGATCTAAGTTTATGAAAGACATGAACAGGGAGCACAGATAATTTTGAATAATAAGACTGATCCCTTACTGTACTCCAAAATCAAATGCTGAACTAATAAGATATTCTAAAGACAGAGCATTTGTCCCATTGAGTCATCTTCAGGATGGGAGTATCTAGTATTTCAGTCTCCACAGTCAAAAGTATATAAAAAGTTTTCAGAGTGATATGTGGTCCCAGAAACAAGAGCAACAGATATCATATTCTCTCTCGTTTTTGGATCCTAAATACATTGTATGTAAATTTCATGCGTGTATGTACGTATATGTGTGTATCTCTGTATGCCTGCATTTGTGAATGTGTATACATGTATGTATGTGCACATTAAATGTTTGAAATGTATATTTGTGTATGCATGTGTATGTGTGTATGTATGTGTACATATGTATGTGTGCATATGTGTTTAAGATAGAAAGAGGAGACACTAAGAATGAGAGAGATGCAGGAGTTGGGGGGAGGGAGAGGAGATTAGAAGGAAAAATATTAAGCCATTGGTGTTCATACTGTGAAAAGTGTGTCTCTGTGAATTCAGTTGTTAATCATGTACAGGCAGAGAGCTCAGTGCTGCTTGCAGGAGTCTTGCACTGTTATTTCTATGGCCTATTACTGAATTTCCTATTCGTTGATATTCGTTCTTCACTACCTTCTTAAGGCAATGTAAAATATTATCTAATTGGCTATAACAAAGCGCAAAGCAAAATAATTGAAGCTAAATTTGTTCATTGTCCCCATCTCAAAATGGACTCTTATAGTGATACAATGAACAGTACCTTAGACGTTTGGGCTCCCAACTTGCAATATAAACTGAGTTGCAAGGAGAAGACCAAATTAGCTCTGTGGAAATCCTGGGGGAAACTAGCATAAGCCTAGGATCAGAGAAGCTTTAATCTCAAAGTAAAGGCAAATCCAACAGAAACTAACAATCATGTTTCCACAATTTCAGGGAACTTAAAGAGGATTCTCAGTTTGGGAAAATGGCAGTGAATAGAACACACCAGGTTTCTTTACTCCATCATGCTTGGAGACCAGCACTACCAAGAGGTTTTATCCACAAGGGCATATTTTAGAGTCGTCTAGAAATTAGTAGGTTTAAAAGTGGCTAAATATGGTCTTGCTCGCAGGCAGAGCTGGCAGTCACTGATGGCTTCAGGCTCTGGATGTGCCTGGTTGCAGCAGGCTTCTAGGGATGGCTGCAGCTTCCAGGATCAGAATATGGACCACAGAGGACAGGGCAGATCACACAGATGATGGGCTTGCTGGAGAAGAGGGCAGGTCCTGCATAGCAGCAGGACTCCAGGGAAGCAAGCAGAACTGTGCCTCAGGACATGAAGTACTGACAGTATGGGGGAGGAGCTCACTGCTGGGTTTCTCTGCAGGTGCCAACATGCAGGGATTGTGTCAGCCGTCTCACCAGTGTTCCCTGATGGCTGCAGACCTCCAGGATTGCAGGTCGCTGTGTGGACCTAAAGATGGAGCACAACAAGCAAAGTGCAGACCTCACTGCTGCTGGACCTGCTAGAGGACATAGCAGGCAGGGCATGGGGAGGAGAGTAGGTGATGGAGGGGAGCCTAGCACAACTGTCCTCTGAGAGGCTTCACCCAACAGCTGGCAAAACTGATAAAGGGACCAACAGCCAAAGTATAGTCAATGTTGGAGGAGTCCTGTGAAAGAGTTAGGGGAAGGATCAATGGACCCAGAGGGGATGGTGAGTCCACAAGACCAAGAGATTCAACTAACCTGGGCCATTAAGGGAGCTCCCAGAGTCTGAACAGCCAATCAAACAACATTCATACACTGAATCCCTTCCCACCCACTCCTGTATGTGTGTAACAGATGTGAAGCTTGGTAATCTTATGAGTCCCCAATAACTGGAACAAGAACTCTCCCTGACTCTGTTGCCTGACTCTGGACCCTGTTCCCCTGTGCCCAGTCCGGAAGTGAGTTGATGTGCCATAGTTGGTAGGTACCTTTCTTTGGTGGGGACCTCACCTTTCTCAGAGAAGAAAGAAAGGATTATATGGGAGAAAAAGCTTTGTAAAGATGAGACTCTGTAGAGGGTGGGGGGCTGCCACTGGGATGTAAATTGAATTAATTAATTAATGAACAAAATAGTCCCCAATCTCAAGCTGAAGAATATACCAGATGAGTAACTATCCCCATCAGTGTCTAACAAGTTATCCTATACTCTAGATCTTAACTTTAAACTTTGCTTTGTGACAAGTGCAGTGAGCTTAGCCTATGCTCTCATGTAATTTACTGCTGCTCATTCAGGTTGGACACATGGAAACATGGGTATGACAAATCCAAAGACCTGCAGCTAAGCATGGGCTTCTCACAGTAGATAAGGGGAGAGCATAGGTACCTGGAAGGTAAAATTTCTATGTTGTTTTGTGATTGTACATCAAAAAAGGCTGACAGTCCTTAGTTACAGCTTTTCCCATAAATATGTTTTCCACAAAAATTTTTCCACAAAAAAAGTGCATTACAAACCAGCTGACTCAAAATAACACAGATGATTTCCTTCCCCCTTTGGAACCAGGATGTGTGAAGATGATGACTTGAGCTCCTGGGACACAGAAATCTTTTCCATTCATCCACCATGCCTAGAGGTCTAGGGAAATTCAGTCTGAGATGAAAAATAAACTTGCCACTACAAGGCAGAATTTGGCTTTGTTCTTGAATTACATATCTTTAACTTTCTGGATGAATGGTTGTGGCCACCCAATATCAGTGACATGAAAGAGTAGACATGGGAGGATTTTCAATATTCTGATAAAATATTGATATAATATTATTTTTGGTAATATATACAAGGAATGGCACTTGGAATTGTAGCACTTAAGATGCTGATACATGGAAATTTCCATGGGTTCAGGGAAGCTTGGGCTACAAAACAAGTTTTAAGCTTACCTGTGATACACAAAAAGATTCCATATTGAAAAATAAACAAATAAAATGAGTCCAATCTGAATTACTGCTTTTTAGAATAAATGATTTAGATGGTTCAGCAATTACAAGCACCTCCTGCTCTTTCAGAGGACTCCATCTTATTTCTGAGCTCTAATATCTGGAACCTCACCATCACCTCTAACTCTAGTTCCAAAGGATTCAGTGCCCTCTTATGGTCCATGTACAAAGTAACCCACACATATGTGGCATGCACACAAAGAGATATACAAAAGACATAAATTAAAAATGTGTGTCTTAAAAATAGAATGTTTGATTATACAGATGACATAAAAACATACATGAACATACATTTATGTGTTATGCATAAATATGTCATGAATGTGAAGGTAATGTTATTCCTTTTAAATGAAAATAAATTGCTCATGCACTATTTTCTGATCATGAATTTCCTTCTTCAGCTCCTCTCTCATCTTTCGCACCTTCCCTACCATCCATTTCCATGCCTCCTTTCTCTTTAGAAAAAGGACTGGTAAATATATACTAATATCGATATTAATAAAATGTACTATGTTAATATATTATATTATAATATAATGATATTAATGTAAAACATGTTATATATTAAAATATATATTAAAGGAATACAGCAAGAGAAACACACAATAAACATAAAACACAAAGTCAGAAACCCTAATATATAAGTGAATACCAGTAATGTAATAAATGACAAAACAAAGAAATACGAGCCAAAAGAATCAACAAAAATACCATTCAGTTCATTTTGTGTTGGATACACACTTCTGGGTGGGCATAAGGCCTTCTCCCCAGTGGGGTTTCAACCTGCAGTGAGATTTCATTGAAGAAAATTAATTTCTACTTTGGGAGTTGTTGCTGCTTGGCAATAGTTTCGTGGTTAGGGATGAGAGCTCATGTCCATTCCCTCCTCTTACCGCAAGCACCCCATTTATCTTATACCTGTGCCAGACCTGTACATGCTACCACAATCTATGCTACCACAATCTGTGTTAGTTCATATGTTCATTATTCCTGGTGAGTCTGGAAAACATTGTTTCCTTGGTGTCATCCATTCCCTCTGGTTCTCACAATCATTCCATTTCCTCTTCCTCAAAGATCCCTGACCTCTCAGGGAGGAGTTTGATGAAGAATTTCCTTTTAAAACTAATTATTCCAAGGTCTCCCATTCTCTGTACCTTGTTGTCTTGTAAGTCTCTGTATTTGTTCCAATCCAATACAGGAAGACTCATCTCTAATGATGGCTGAGTGAGGTACCACAGAATATCACTGCTGTGTTCCTTCAGAAGAATAATAGTACCTGGGGATACTCAGGTTCTTGGACACCAGAGCAATATCAAGCATAGGTTGCATCTCATGGAGTAGGAATTAAACACGCAGTTTGAAGTTGGTTACTTCCATTCAATCTTTCAAGTCCCAGGATTATACTACATTGGTACATACCCCTTAGACAAGATGGTGAAGCAAGTATTGTTCAGTACCATGGACATAGTTAATAGGAGACAGGTTCAGAATTAGACAAATCAATTTCTGAAACACACACACACACACACACACACACACACACACACACACACACACCTTGGTCTTCTGGTTCTGTCATAATGTGGCAGGGTTACATGTATCCTATGATCCATACAGATCTCAGACATTTACCACAGGATTCTGTAGACTGCTTCAGAGAACATGGATTTTATATGTAATACTCGTCCCTCAAATAAGAGTGATATTTATATCACTTGACTCACCCCAGAGGCTTCCTCCCTTTGCCTACCTCTTTCTACCTTATACACCAGGAGACATGCATATCTTAGGGCCTCCTCTACTCTGACCTTTCTCCCAAAGGATTAGTAATATCATTAATAGCATCAGATGTATAACATCTTCATTTTGATGATTAAAACAACTCAAAGCCATTAAAACAAATTTTAAGAATTATTATTATCCTTTGAGATAGAGTTTCTCTCTAGCTTCATGCCTGTTTTCTACATTTTAGATCAAAGTCCTGGATTTCTTTATTCTTCCATGTATACTTAAAAACTCTGAAAGCAAGTACCACTATTACTACCCTCTATCCTTAAAACAATGTAATTTTCCTTTATTCTTCCCTTCTAAGGAGATTGGTATCTATGGATATTAAATTTATATCCCTTTTCTCTTTATATGACTTGGATTAACATCCTTCCCTACGTATTTACCTTCAATAAAGTTCCCTTGTATTTTCTATATGAGCCTTTTTCAGGATGATTTATGGATGAATGCCATGCTAAGCTATCCTAGAATTCCCAAGAGTTCAAAGGATCTGGCTGCTTGTGAAGGATTGACTTTGTAAATTATCAATAACCTTTCCATTCCTATCTTATTCAAGCTTGCTCTCTGTGGCCTACCCTCTCCCACTAGGAACTGTCACCATCCCCACTTAGGCTTTCAGCTAAGAAACCAATTCGCCCTGCCTCCTAATCTTAAAGCAGTGGTGTGTGTTTTTAGTTTCTCAATCTCCAATTCATTTTTTGAAAGTGAGTTCTTGCCCCACATTGAGGATGCCATCTGTATTATTATTATTATTATTATTATTATTATTATTATTATTATTATTAAATCCCAGCATGGTGTTGTTACCCACCTCAATGGTTTATGTTCCCAAATGAAAGACACACAGCCTTTATATTTTAATATGTCTTAAGCAGCACAATAGCTGGGCGACTGCCTAGCCTCCTTGCTGCAAGAACCTGCCTTCTGCTGATAATTCTGAGTTAATACTTACTAACTTCCACATTCCATCTTCGCCACTTCAGACCCATTTGTGGTGCACTCTGGGTCATGATTTCTTGGCTCAGAGCCCATGGGCGTTCTCCTTGCTTCTCTACCCCATGTTGGCCTCTGTTTCTCCACTCTCCACACTCTCTTAAAGTATGGGGCATCTCTTTTTCCTCTCCTCTGGGTCCCCAACCTGAGAATTCTTAATTCCTAGCTCTGTTTGTCCTCCCCAGCTATTGGCCCTTGGTATCATTATTTACTAATCAGAACCAACTGTAGGCGGTTCCCAGAAGCTATGTGCAGATCTTCTTGTGCAAAAAAAATTTTTGAGAATGTAATTAGCGTTTGTACTACAAGCAGCTACAGCTGTTTTTTTCTTGGGGGGGGCGGTGGTGTATCAGGCTAAATATCTTGTTACTAGAGCTCCTTGCAGACATCTCTGGTATTGCATTTGATGGTGATCTCTGTACTGTACTAAGAGTCTCTAGTTTAACTAGTTCCCTGAACAAAATCTCTACTACTTTCTAGAATCACCTTGAAGAAACTGGTAATTCATTGCTACTCCTAGAGGTAACAACAGGAAATGATGTTAGCTCCAAGTGATGTCAGAGTATGTGGCAATCTATGCAGACAATCAAAATTTATCTAGATTTCCACAATACATCTTATGTAGACAGTGATGTAATTTTTAGGAACTTCCAAAATGAGTTTTATTGACATAATGGTTGATAAGTAATACTTTTCAAAGAATTTTTATCCTGCTTCCTGAGATATTCTGACAAACATCAGTATTATTCTTAACCTGATTCATATTATGGTTTTAAAAATCACACATCTGCCCATCTTGGAGATGGGTGACTATAATCTGATCATTTTGGAGGTAGGGGATTTCATGTTTGTGGCCAACTTTTGTTAAAAGTCCTACGCTAGACAGTAACACAACTAGACACCATCACATATGTATGAATCTATGTATGCATACACACACACATATGCATATATGTACACACACATATACACATGTGTTTGTTTGTAACACTTCTGTGGAAATGTAATAAAATTGTATAAAGTTCCATTAACATTTACATATGTTATCATTTGTCTGCAATAAACAACTTAACTTCCTATTTTCTATATTTGATAATTTTCATCTTCAAAGAAGCTGAAACAACCTAACATGGGAGAACACTTACAATTTTCATCCAGACAAAAATCACAGAATGACAGAAAAGACAACTAAAGTAACCCAGTTGGTTGGGAATGCAGCAAAAGTATGGGGTGGCATGTGTTCCTCAGACACAGCTACTTAAGAGCATGCCTGATAAAACAGATTTGAAAGAACAAAGACCACAGAGGAACCCTTTACCCATGCTTAGGGTCCAATGTTTTACAAAGGACACAAGGTCTGAAATGAACGTGACTTGGGTTTATCCATGTGTAAAGGACAAATAATCTGTAGAGGCCAGCACTGAACTAAGACTGACAGATATAGAAAGTCTATCAGTAAGTTTGAGGTTTATACAAAGTTAAATTAGAATTTGTAGGACAATGGTCATCATAATTTCATGTTTTTATTGAATACATTTTAGTCAATGTTGTATTGACACAAAAAGAGCAAAAAATGGAGACTGTTACCATTTGTGATCCAGATGAACAATTTCTTCCCTGTCCTCATCTGAAATTATACAACAAGGATTATAATGCCTGCTACAAAAAACAAAGTCAAGAGTCCATGGCTGTGGAGGTCTTAAGGTTCTAAGAGGAAACCTACCATTCCTGTTAGTCTTAATGACATGACATCAAACTGCTTTATAATCCTTTTATTTAACCACATAGACTAGTATTATTTCTAGCATTCACTTTAGAAACCTATTTGGCTTTACATACTGATTGAAATATCTGGCCAAAATCTTGAGAATAAGTGAATGCATTGACCAGTCTCTCTGTATACCCATTATTTGTGTGATAAATCACTCAGGCCACCCTTTTTGAAGTTGATTTATATGATTTTTTTGTAAAATTGTAAGTTGTTGGTAATCATATTTTTTCACTTCTTGTAAATAAATAAGTATAACCATGTGCCTGTCTTAAAATTATTGCAGGTTTCATTCTAATGTCAAGGTATCCTTACAGTGTATTAGTTGGCCTAGTTCCTCAGCAGTTCCTTTTTATAATAGCAAACCATTGAATTGAACACAGGATCCCCATTGGAGGAGTTAGAGAAAGGATTGAAGGAGCTGAAGGGGCTTGCAACCCCATAAGAACAACAATACCAACCAACTAGAGCTCCCAGGGACTAAACTACTACCCAAAGACTATACAGGGACAGACCCATGACTCTAGCTGCATATAAAGTAGAGGATGGCCTTGTTTGGCACCAATGGGTGGAGAAGCCCTTAGTCCTGCCAAGGCAGGACACCACAGTGTAGGGGAATGTCAGGGAGGGGAGGTGAGAAATTAGGGAGAGGGGGAACACCATCATAGAAGAAGGGGAAGGGATAAGTGTTTATGAATGTGAAACTGGGAAAGAGAACAACATTTGAAATATAAATTAAAATATCCAATTAAAAAAAGAAAGACAATTAATAAGTATCACTTTTAAGGTATGATTGACTCTTTCTATAACTCCTTGTGCTGCGGGATATTGTTGTATACCAGTAGCATGCTTTATATGGTAATATGAGAAGAATTGTTTCACCTTATTGGATACATATGCAGGAACACTGTCAATTTTAATTTGTGCAGGTATACCTATCACTGCCATTATTTCCAATAAATGTGTAATTACATTATCAGCCATTTCAGAACTTTAAACTGTTGCCCATTGAAACCTTGAGAATGTGTCAAAGGTATGGTGTAAATAACTTTGTGTTCCAAGTTCTGAAAAATGGAAAACGTCCATCTGTCAGATGTCATCTTTTGCTACCCACTATGGTACCAGCAGATAATGGATTTTGGTTTCATAGGAAACATGTAGGACATGTTTTATTATTTCTTTGGTTTTGACAACTGATAAGAATTTTCTTTAAACCTTTCTCACTGGCATAATGTTTCTCGTGAAAATTTGAGGCTTCTAACATATTTGCTATAAGACATTAGTGAATTTCCTCATTTTCTTAAGCTCTTGGACTAGGCAGACCTGTATGAAACTGAATATGCATAATATATAATGGATAATTTCGACATCTGATGAATTGTTGTAATAAATAACAAAATTAATAACAAAATTAATTCTCAGGAATCAGGTACAAATTCAGCAGTCTCTATATGCACAACTCTTTCTACATATAAAGAATCAGTAATTTTGTTAAGGTGTTCAGAACAATCTAACAATACCATAAGGATAGTATACAATTCTGATTTTTGAACCAATATGTATGGATTTTGAACACCTTGCTTATTTTTTCTGACTTAAAAACTGCCATCCCTATCTGGTCTGCACAAGTAAAAATGTTGATAACTCTGGAATTTGTGTGTTCTTTACTAGTTGTAGAAGAATCCAATTATTTTTTAATAAAGTGATTTATGAATATTTGTGATAAAGTTTTCCACACACTTGCTTTATGTATATTTGTGATAAATCTTCCCAAGAATTTACTATAAGGTTTTTGCTAATCCTCACTAATCACCCATAATGGCATAATCTCAGCATCCATAAGAAGTGCTGCAATCTTGGCTGGATCTGTTCCTACCAACAGACATCATCTTACTCTCTCTTTAATAATTAATTCAGAAATCGTTACTATACACATCTTCAGTTTTTTACTTTCTTTATGGCATAAGAAAATACATTCCATAATAGTATCTTCCCTTTGAATAAGGAGGCCAGTAAAGAATGAGTTGAGGCAGGAGCCCTGCCTGAGACACCGCCGGAACCTGAAGGAAACAGACCGGATAAACAGTTCTCTGCACCCAAATCCCGTGGGAAGGAGAGCTAAACCTTCAGAGAGGCAGACACGCCTGCGAAACCAGAAGAGACTGCTCTCTACACATTGCTGATTCAGAGGAAAACACGGAGGCCATCTGGAACCCTGGTGCACGGAGGCTCCCGGAAGAGGCGGCGCAGATCTTCTCGGTTGCTGCCACTGCAGAGAGGCCCGGAACAGAACACGGCGGGCGAACTTGAGCCTCGGGACCAAAGGTAAGACTAACTTATCTGCTGCAAGTGACTTGCCGGGTGGAATCGGGACAACAGAGGCAGAATCCCTCTAGGACCAGGCACGTCCTGTGTTTACCGGAAGTCCCACACCCGCGGATCCCGGCCCGCAGCAGCTCTCTGCTCCCAGAACCCGTGGGAGAGATACCTTACCTCCTGGTCAGGTGGGCACTCCTGAGGCTGCAGAGCAGAAGAGACCACCAACACTGCCCACCCCTGCCCACATCCCTGGCCCAAGAGGAAACTGTATAAGGCCTCTGGGCTCCCGTGGGAGAGGGCCCAGGTGAGGCAGGAGCCCTGCCTGAGACACCGCCGGAACCTGAAGGAAACAGACCGGATAAACAGTTCTCTGCACCCAAATCCCGTGGGAAGGAGAGCTAAACCTTCAGAGAGGCAGACACGCCTGCGAAACCAGAAGAGACTGCTCTCTACACACATTGCTGATTCCAGAGGAAAACACCGGAGGCCATCTGGAACCCTGGTGCACGGAGGCTCCCGGAAGAGGCAGCGCAGATCTTCCCGGTTGCTGCCACCTCAGAGAGCCCGTGGGCAGCACCCCGCGAGCGAACTTGAGCCTCGGGACCACAGGTAAGACCAACTTTTCTGCTGCAAGTGACCTGCCTGGTGAACTCAAGACACAGGCCCACAGGAACAGCTGAAGACCTGTAGAGGGACAAAACTACACACACAAAAGCAGAACACTCTGTCCCCATAACTGGCTGAAAGAAAACAGTAAAACAGGTCTACAGCACTCCTGACACACAGGCTTATAGGACAGTCTAGCCACTGTCAGAATTAGCAGAACAAAGTAACACTAGAGATAATCTGATGGCGAGAGGCAAGCGCAGGAACACAAGCAACAGAAACCAAGACTACATGGCATCATCGGAGCCCAATTCTCCCACCAAAACAAACATGGAATATCCAAACACACCAGAAAAGCAAGATCTAGTTTCAAAATCAGATTTGATCATGATGCTGGAGGACTTCAAGAAAGACGTGAAGAACTCCCTTAGAGAACAAGTAGAAGCCTACAGAGAGGAATCGCAAAAATCCCTGAAAGAATTCCAGGAAAACACAATCAAACAGTTGAAGGAATTAAAAATGGAAATAGAAGCAATCAAGAAAGAACACATGGAAATAACCCTGGATATAGAAAACCAAAAGAAGAGACAAGGAGCTGTAGATACAAGCTTCACCAACAGAATACAAGAGATGGAAGAGAGAATCTCAGGAGCAGAAGATTCCATAGAAATCATTGACTCAACTGTCAAAAGATAATGTAAAAGCGGAAAAAGCTACTGGTCCAAAACATACAGGAAATCCAGGACTCAATGAGAAGATCAAACCTAAGGATAATAGGTATAGAAGAGAGTGAAGACTCCCAGCTCAAAGGACCAGTAAATATCTTCAACAAAATCATAGAAGAAAACTTCCTAACCTAAAAAAAGAGATACCCATAGGCATACAAGAAGCCTACAGAACTCCAAATAGATTGGACCAGAAAAGAAACACCTCCCGTCACATAATAGTCAAAACACTAAACGCTCAAAATAAAGAAAGAATATTAAAAGCAGTAAGGGAAAAAGGTCAAGTAACATATAAAGGCAGACCTATCAGAATCACACCAGACTTCTCGCCAGAAACTATGAAGGCCAGAAGATCCTGGACTGATGTCATACAGACCCTAAGAGAACACAAATGCCAGCCCAGGCTACTGTATCCTGCAAAACTCTCAATTAACATAGATGGAGAAACCAAGATATTCCATGACAAAACCAAATTTACACAATATCTTTCTACAAATCCAGCACTACAAAGGATAAAAAATGGTAAAGCCCAACATAAGGAGGCAAGCTATACCCAAGAAGAGGCAAGAAACTGATCGTCTTGGCAACAAAACAAAGAGAGGAAAAACACACAAACACAACCTCATCCAAATATGAATATAACAGGAAGCAATAATCACTATTCCTTAATATCTCTCAACATCAATGGCCTCAACTCCCCAATAAAAAGACATAGATTAACAAACTGGATGCATAACGAGGACCCTGCATTCTGCTGCCTACAGGAAACACACCTCAGAGACAAAGACAGACACTACCTCAGAGTGAAAGGCTGAAACAACTTTCAAGCAAATGGTCTGAAGAACAAGCTGGAGTAGCCATTCTAATATCAAATAAAATCAATTTCCAACTAAAAGTCATCAAAAAAGATAAGGAAGGACACTTTATATTCATCAAAGGAAAAATCCACCAAGATGAACTCTCAATCCTAAATATCTATGCCCCAAATACGAGGGCACCTACATACGTAAAAGAAACCTTACTAAAGCTCAAAACACACATTGCACCTCACACAATAATAGTAGGAGATTTCAACACCCCACTCTCATCAATGGACAGATCATGGAAACAGAAATTAAACAGAGACGTAGACAGACTAAGAGAAGTCATGAGCCAAATGGACTTAACGGATATTTATAGAACGTTCTACCCTAAAGCACAAGGATATACCTTCTTCTCAGCTCCTCATGGTACTTTCTCCAAAATTGACCATATAATTGGTCAAAAACAGGCCTCAACAGATACAGAAAGATAGAAATAATCCCATCGTGCTATCGGACCACCACGGCCTAAAGCTGGTCTTCAATAACAATAAGGGAAGAATGCCCACATATGTCGTGGAAACTGAACAATGCTCTACTCAATGATAACCTGGTCAAGGAAGAAATAAAGAAAGAAATTAAAAACTTTTTACAATTTAATGAAAATGAAGGTACAACATACCCAAACTTATGGGACACAATGAAAGCTGTGCTAAGAGGAAAACTCATAGCGCTGAGTGCCTGCAGAAAGAAACAGGAAAGAGCATATGTCAGCAGCTTGACAGCACACCTAAAAGCTCTAGAACAAAAAGAAGCAAATACACCCAGGAGGAGTAGAAGGCAGGAAATAATCAAACTCAGAGCTGAAATCAACCAAGTAGAAACAAAAAGGACCATAGAAAGAATCAACAGAACCAAAAGTTGGTTCTTTGAGAAAATCAACAAGATAGATAAACCCCTAGCCAGACTAACGAGAGGACACAGAGAGTGTGTCCAAATTAACAAAATCAGAAATGAAAAGGGAGACATAACTACAGATTCAGAGGAAATTCAAAAATCATTAGATCTTACTATAAAAGCCTATATTCAACAAAACTTGAAAATCTACAGGAAATGGACAATTTCCTAGACAGATACCAGGTACCGAAGTTAAATCAGGAACAGATAAACCAGTTAAACAACCCCATAACTCCTAAGGAAATAGAAGCAGTCATTAAAGGTCTCCCCAACAAAAGAGCCCAGGTCCAGGACGGGTTTAGTGCAGAATTCTATCAGACCTTCATAGAAGACCTCATACCAATATTATCCAAACTATTCCACAAAATTGAAACAGATGGAGCACTACCGAATTCCTTCTATGAAGCCACAATTACTCTTATACCTAAACCACACAAAGACCCAACAAAGAAAGAGAACTTCAGACCAATTTCCCTTATGAACATTGACTCAAGAATACTCAACAAAATTCTGGCAAACCGAATCCAAGAGCACATCAAAACAATCATCCACCATGATCAAGTAGGCTTCATCCCAGGCATGCAGGGATGGTTTAATATCGGAAAACCATCAACGTGATCCATTATATAAACAAACTGAAAGAACAAAACCACATGATCATTTCATTAGATGCTGAAAGCATTTGACAAAATTCAACACCCCTTCATGATAAAAGTCCTGGAAAGAATAGGAATACAAGGCCCATACCTAAACATAGTAAAAGCCATATACAGCAAACCAGTTGCTAACATTAAACTAAATGGAGAGAAACTTGAAGCAATCCCACTAAAATCAGGGACTAGACAAGGCTGCCCACTCTCTCCCTACTTATTCAATATAGTTCTTGAAGTTCTAGCCAGAGCAATAAGACAACAAAAGGAGATCAAGGGGATACAGATCGGAAAAGAAGAAGTCAAAATATCACTATTTGCAGATGATATGATAGTATATTTAAGTGATGCCAAAAGTTCCACCAGAGAACTACTAAAGCTGATAAACAACTTCAGCAAAGTGGCTGGGTATAAAATTAACTCAAATAAATCAGTAGCCTTCCTCTACACAAAAGAGAAACAAGCCGAGAAAGAAATTAGGGAAACGACACCCTTCATAATAGACCCAAATAATATAAAATACCTCGGTGTGACTTTAACCAAGCAAGTAAAAGATCTGTACAATAAGAACTTCAAGACACTGAAGAAAGAAATTGAAGAAGACCTCAGAAGGTGGAAAGATCTCCCATGCTCATGGATTGGCAGGATTAATATAGTAAAAATGGCCATTTTACCAAAAGCGATCTACAGATTCAATACAATCCCCATCAAAATACCAATCCAATTCTTCAAAGAGTTAGACAGAACAATTTGCAAATTCATCTGGAATAACAAAAACCCAGGATAGCTAAAACTATCCTCAACAATAAAAAAAGGACTTCAGGGGGAATCACTATCCCTGAACTCAAGCAGTATTACAGAGCAATAGTGATAAAAACTGCATGGTATTGGTACAGAGACAGACAGATAGACCAATGGAACAGAATTGAAGACCCAGAAATGAATCCACACACCTATGGTCCTTGATTTTTTGACAAAGGAGCCAAATCCATCAATGGAAAAAAAAAGATAGCATTTTCAGCAAATGGTGCTGGTTCAACTGGAGGTCAACATGTAGAAGAATGCAGATCGATCCATGCTTATCACCCTGTACAAAGCTTAAGTCCAAGTGGATCAAGGACCTCCACATCAAACCAGACACCTCAAACTAATAGAAAAAAAACTAGGGAAGCATCTGGAACACATGGGCACTGGAAAAAATTTCCTGAACAAAACACCAATGGCTTATGCTCTAAGATCAAGAATCGACAAATGGGATCTCATAAAACTGCAAAGCTTCTGTAAGGCAAAAGGACACTGTGGTTAGGACAAAGCGGCAACCAACAGATTGGGAAAAGATCTTTACCAATCCTACAACAGATAGAGGGCTTATATCCAAAATATACAAAGAACTGAAGAAGTTAGACAGCAAGGAGACAAATAACCCTATTAAAAAATGGGGTTCAGAGCTAAACAGAGAATTCACAGCTGAGGAATGCCGAATGGCTGAGAAACACCTAAAGAAATGTTCAACATCTTTAGTCATCAGGGAAATGCAAATCAAAACAACCCTGAGATTTCACCTCACACCAGTGAGAATGGCTAAGATCAAAAACTCAGGTGACAGCAAATGCTGGCGAGGATGTGGAGAAAGGGGAACACTCCTCCATTGTTGGTGGGGTTGCAGACTGCTACAACCATTCTGGAAATCAGTCTGGAGGTTCCTCAGAAAATTGGACATTGAACTGCCTGAGGATCCAGCTATACCTCTCCTGGGCATATACCCAAAAGATGCCCCAACATATAAAAAAGACACGTGCTCCACTATGTTCATAGCAGCCTTATTTATAATAGCCAGAAGCTGGAAAGAACCCAGATGCCCTTCAACAGAGGAATGGATACAGAAAATGTGGTACATCTACACAATGGAATATTACTCAGCTATCAAAAACAATGACTTTATGAAATTCGTAGGCAAATGGTTGGAACTGGAAAATATCATCCTGAGTGAGCTAACGCAATCACAGAAAGACATACATGGTATGTACTCATTGATAAGTGGCTATTAGCCCAAATGCTTGAGTTACCCTAGATGCCTATAACAAATGAAACTCAAGACGGATGATCAAAATGTGAGTGCAGATCGCTCATGAGAGACACAGCCAGAATACAGCAAATACAGAGGCGTATGCCAGCAGGAAACCACTGAACTGAGAACGGGACCCCTGTTGAAGGAATCAGAGAAAGAACTGGAAGAGCTTGAAGGAGCTCGTGACCCCATATGTACAGCAATGCCAACCAACCAGAGCTTCCAGGGACTAAGCCACTACCCAAAGACTATACATGGACTGACCCTGGACTCTGACCTCGTAGGTTGCAATGAATATCCTAGTAAGAGCACCAGTGGAAGGGGAAGCCCTGGGTCCTGCTAAGACTGAACCCCTAGTGAACTAGACTGTTGGGGAGAGGGCAGCAAGGGGGGAGGGTTGGGAGGGAACACCCATAAGGAAGGGGAGGGGGAGGGGATGTTTGCCGGAAACCGGAAAGGGAATAACATTCGAAATGTATATAAGAAATACTCAAGTTAATAATAATAAAAAAAAAAAAAAAAAGAATGAGTTGAATGTAAAATGACAAGAATACAATCAAGCATAGGTCACTTCCATCCACTTATGCCTCTTGCAGGTTTTGTTCTACAAGAATTATCTCTTTTACTGCTTCAGCTATCAGACATTTTTCAGTGTTTAAATTAGAATCTTCTTGTAATGGCTGAAACAAATTACTTAATTCATATGAACTTAATCCAATTGTAGACCTCAGCCAGTTAATATCTCCCATTTATTTTTGAAAAATCATTAAGAGTGCAATTTTTCACTGTGGATCTACACCTTTTATAGTCAAATTTTTGTTGATTGATTTTATAACCCAAATAACTAAGTGAATTTCTCATTTTTTTCTGTAACCACTATGACGGCAGAATTCTTTGTGTTACCTTAAAAAATATTCTCTAAAACACCTTAGTCAGAATCAGCCTACAGCATGTCTTCCCTATAATGATAAATGACAAATTGAGGAAATTGCTTACAAATAGTTTCTAAGAGATTTTGCATAAAATGTTGACATATAGTTGGAATATTTTACACTCCCTGTGGAAGTACCTTCCAGTGGTATCTCTTTAGTGAATGGCTATGAATCAAAGTAGGTACTGAGAAGGCAAAACTTTCTCTATGTTTCTCATGCAAGGGTATTGAGAAAAAACAAGCTTTCAAGTCAATTATTATTCTAGGTCTTGGTAACAAAGATGGTAAAGGACGTCCAGGCTGTGAATGACCTATTGGTTGAATTACCTTATTAACTGCTCTTAAACCAGTTGTCATCCCCCACATACCTGATATCTTTTTAAAGAAATTCCATGAGCTGGTAGATTCTTCTATATATTGAAGCTGCTCTTATACCAGTTGTCCTAGTGCCTACAATTTTTCTTCTGTTATGGACCATTGTTCTTTTTTTTTTTTATTTTATTTTTTATTATTAACTTGAATATTTCTTATATACATTTCGAGTGTTATTCCCTTTCCCGGTTTCCGGGCAAACATCCCCCCCTCCCCTTCCTTATGGGTGTTCCCCTCCCCACCCTCCCCCTATTGCCGCCCTCCCCCCAATTGTCTAGTTCACTGGGGTTCAGTCTTAGCAGGACCCAGGGCTTCCTCTTCCACTGGTGCTCTTACTAGGATATTCATTGCTACCTATGAGGTCAGAGTCCAGGGTCAGTCCATGTATAGTCTTTAGGTAGTGGCTTAGTCCCTGAAGCTCTGGTTGCTTGGCATTGTTGTACATATGGGGTCTCGAGCCCCTTCAAGCTCTTCAGTTCTTTCTCTGATTCCTTCAACGGGGGGGTCCTATTCTCAGTTCAGTGGTTTGCTGCTGACATTCGCCTCTGTATTTGCTGTATTCTGGCTGTGTCTCTCAGGAGCGATCTACACTTCTGCACTTCTTTGCTTCATCCATCTTATCTAATTGGGTGGCTGTATATATATGGGCCACATGTGGGGCAGGCTCTGAATGGGTGTCCCTTCAGTCTCTGTTTTAATCTTTGCCTCTCTCTTCCCTGCCAAGGGTATTCTTGTTCCCCTTTTAAAGAAGGAGTGAAGCACTCACATTTTGATCATCCGTCTTGAGTTTCATTTGTTCTAGGCATCTAGGGTAATTCAGGCATTTGGGCAGGCACTTATCAATGAGTGCATACCATGTATGTCTTTCTGTGATTGGGTTAGCTCACTCAGGATGATATTTTCCAGTTCCAACCATTTGCCCTTGAATTTGTAAAGTCATTGTTTTTTTATAGCTGAGTAATATTCCATTGTGTAGATGTACCCACATTTCTGTATCCATTCCTCTGTTGAAGGGCATCTGGGTTCTTTCCAGCTTCTGGCTATTATAAATAAGGCTACGATGAACATAGTGGAGCACGTGTCTTTTTTTATATGTTGGGGCATCTTTTGGGTATATGCCCAAGAGAGGTATAGCTGGATCCTCAGGCAGTTCAATGTCCAATTTTTCTGAGGAACCTCAGACTGATTTCCAGAATGGTTGTACCAGTCTGCAATCCCACCAACAATGGAGGAGTGTTCCTCTTTCTCCACATCCTCGCCAGCATTTGCTGTCACCTGAGTTTTTGATCTTAGCCATTCTCACTGGTGTGAGGTGAAATCTCAGGGTTGTTTTGATTTGCATTTCCTGATGACTAAAGATGTTGAACATTTCTTTAGGTGTTTCTCAGCCATTCGGCATTCCTCAGCTGTGAATTCTTTTTTTAGCTCTGAACCCCATTTTTTAATAGGGTTATTTGTCTCCCTGCGGTCTAACTTTTTGAGTTCTTTGTATATTTTGGATATAAGGCCTCTATCTGTTGTAGGATTGGTAAAGATCTTTTCCCAATCTGTTGGTTGCCGTTTTTGGACCATTGTTCTTATCAGAGAGGTTGGTTCTATAACCATCTTGGGGACAAGGCTATTGGTATATTATCAGTGGTCTCTTTTATAAATTTGGAAACTCAATCCCTTTGATGTCCTATTTTCTGGCCATTGGTACAGCTTGCGATGGTTTTCTATCACATGTATCAATACATTTCCTGAGAGCATCTACCATATCACTTCTTTTTTTTTTAAATTTTTTTAAAGGTTTATTTTATTTATATGAATACACTGTAGCTGTCCTCAGACACACCAGAAGAGGGATGGTTCTGAGCCACCATGTGGTTGCTGGGAATTGAACTCAGGACCTCTGGAAGAGCAGGTCGGTGATCTTAACCACTGAGCCATCTCTCCAGCCCTACCATATCACTTCTAATTTCCTCATTTGCTTTTACTTGACTTTTATGGATATTACTTTGAGTACCCCATCAATGAAAAAGATCCCGTGCCCATAAATTGATTGTTATGTCAACCAAATAAGGTCTCAACTTCCCTGTTTGCCCTTCTGATCCCACACTTGTAATCCATTTACACTTTGTCTTATTTGTGTTAACAACAATTTCTATAGTGTGTAACCTGTCTGAAGTGGTCAATCCGGATTCCAATACAATTTAAGAAAGTAAGTTAACACTAGCTCCTGTATCCACCAAAGCTTCTATGTCAACACCATTCATTTATAGCATCAATATGAGGCTATGATCATTAAGCATTGTTTGCTAGACCACATGGTTTCCAGTACTGTCAAAAGCTCCTATACTTTCTACTGCAGAAACCTTACCCTTCATGTAAGGAAACAACAACAGTTGAGAAATTCTATCCCCTTCATTAATTTGTATCTTCTTTTTCACATATACCATAATTTTTATTTCCTTCTTGCTATCCATACCTACTATACCTGCATGCGCAATAAATTGAGAAGATTTTTATTTGGATATTTTTGTTTACATTTCAAATGATGTTCCCTTTCCCAGTTTCATGTCCATAATCTCTGTCTCCCATCCTCTTCCCCTTCTTCTATAAGGTTATTCCCACTCCTCAACCACCACCCCTCCCCACCTCCCTACCCTGACTTTACACTACACAGGTGGAGTCCAGCATTAAAAGGACTACGAGCTTCCCCTCCCATTGGTGGCCAAAGAAGGCCATCCTCCACTGCATTTGCAGCTGGTGCCATGGGTCTGTCCATGCGTACTCTTTGAACGGTGGTTTAATCCATGGGAGCTCAGGTTGGTTAGTATTGCTGTTCTTATGGGGTTGCAAACAACTTCAGCTCCTTCAATCCTTTCTCTAACTCCTCCAATAGGGACCCTGTTCTCAGTTCAGTAGTTTGATGCTAGCATTCACCTCTGTATTTGTCACACTCTGACTGAGACTCTCAGGAAAAGACCACATCAGGCTCTTGTCAGTATGTACTTCGAGGCTTCATTAATATTGTCTAGTTTTGGTGGCTCTCTCTCTATATATGTATGTATAGAAGGGGTGGGTCCCCAGGTGGGGCATACTGTGAATGGCCATTCCTTCAGTTTCTGCATCAAAATTTGTCTCCATAACTCTTCCTATGAATATTTTTGTTCTCCTTTTGAGAAGATCTGAAGCATTCACACTTTGATCGTTTCTTCTTGTGCTTCATGTGGTCTGTGGATTGTATCTTTGGAAATTTGAGATTTTGCATACAATGTGTGTGTGTGTGTGTGTGTGTGTGTGTGTGTGTGTGTGTGTGTGTGTGTGTGTGTGTGTGTGTTTCTGATTGGGTTACTTCACTCAGGATGATATTTTCTAGTTCCATCCATTTGCCTATGAATTTCCTTGAAATCCTTGTTTTTGATAGCTGAGTAGATTACCACATTTTCTGTATCCATTCCTCTTTTGAAGGGGATCTGTGTTCTTTCCAGCACCAGGCTATTATAAATAAGGCTGCTATGAACATAGTAGGAGAAATATCTATGTTGTATGTTGGAGCATCATTTGGGTATATGACTAGTAGTGGTATAGCTGGGTCCTCAGGTAGTACAATGTCCAATTTTCTGAACAAACTACAGACTGATTCCCAGAGTGGCTGTAACAGTTTGCAAACCTACCAACATTGGAGGAGTGTTCGTTTCTCCACATCCTAGTCACCATCTGTTGACGTTAGTCATTCTGACTAGTGTAAGGTGGAATCTCAGGGTTGCTTTGATTTGCATTTCCCTGATGACTAAGGATGTTGAACATTTCTTTAGGTACTGCTCAGCCATTCAATATTCCTCAGCTGAGAATTCTTTGTTTAGTTCTGTATCCCATCTTTTAATAGTGTTATTTGGTTCTTTGGTGTCTAACTTTTTAAATTATTTGTATATATTAGATATTATTCCTCTTTTAGACATAGGATTGATAAAGATTTTTTCTGAATCTGTTGGTTGTCCTTTGTTCCTAATGACAGCAATCCCAATTTAAATTCCAACTCAGTTCTTCATAGAGTTAGGAAGAGCAATTTGCGAATTTATTTGGAATAATAAAAAAACCCAGGATACCGAAAATTATCCTCAACAATAAAAGAACTGCTGGGGGAATTACCATACCTGACCACAAGCAGTACTACAGAGCAATAGTGATAAAAACACAGACAGTCAGGTAGATCAATGGAATAGAATCGAAGACCCAGAAATGAACATACATACCTATGGTCACTTGATCTTTGACAAAGGAGCTAAAAACATCCAGTGGAAAAAAAGAGCATTTTCTACAAATGGTGTTGGTTCAACTGGAGGTCAGCATGTAGAAGAATGCAAATCGACCCATTCTTATCACTCTGTACAAAGCTGAAGTTCAAGTGAATCAAGACCTCCACATAAAACCAGACACACTCAAAATAATAGAAGAAAATGTGAGGAAGAATCTCGAACATATGGGCCCTGGGGAAATTTTCATGAAGAGAACACCAATGCCTTATGCTCTAAGATCAAGAATTGAAAAATGGATCTTCATAAACTTAGAAAGCTTCTGTAAGGCAAAGGACACTGTCATTAGGACAAAACGATAACCAACAGATTGGGAAAAGTTCTTTACCAATCTTCGATCTGATGGAGGGCTAATACCCAAGATATACAAAGAGCTCAAGAAGTTAGACTCCAGAGAATCAAATAATCCTATTAAAAATGGAATATGGAGCTAAACAAAGAATTCTCAACTGAGCAACCCAGAATGGCTGAGATGCACCTAAGAAATGTTCAAAATCCTTAGTCATAAGTGAAGTGAAAATCAAATCAACCATAAGATTCCACCTCACACCAGTCAGAATGGCTAAGATAAATCTCAGGTGATAACAGATGCTAGCAAGGATGTGGAGAAAGAGGAACGCTTGTCCCTTATTGGTGGGATTCCAATCTGGTACAACCACTCTGGAAATCAGTCTGGAAGTTCCTCAGAAAATTGGGCACAGTACTAACTGATGACCCAGCTATACCATTCCTGGGCATATACCCAAAAGATGCTCCAACATATAAAAACGGCACATACTCCACTATGCTCATAGCAGCCTTATTGATAACAACCAGTAGCTGGAAATATCCCAGATATCCCTCAACAGAGGAATGGATAAAGAAAATGTGGTACATTTACACAATGGCATACTACTCAGCTATTAAAATCAACGACTTCATGAAATTCTTAGGCAAATAGATGGAACTAGAAAATATAATCCTGAGTGAGGTAACACAATCACAAAATACCACAGAAAGTATGAACTCACTGATTAGTGTATATTAGCCCAAAAGCTCATATTACACAAGATACCACATGAAGCTTATAAAGGACGACCAAAGGGTGGATGTATCAGTCCTTCTTGAAAGGAGAACAACAATATTCACAGGAGGCGATATGGAGACAAAGTTTGGAGAAGATAGTAAAGGAATGGCCAATCAGAGCCTGCCCGACCTGAGGATCCAACTGATATACATACAGCCACAAAACACAGACAATATTGCTGATACTAAGAAGTGCATGTGGACAAGAACCTGATATAGCTGTCTCCTGAGAGGCTCTGACAAATATAGAAGTGAGTGCTCCAAGCAAGCCATAGAACTGAGAACTGGGTCCCCATTGGAGGAGTTAGGGACAGGAATGAAGGAACCCCATAAGACCACCAATACCAAGCAACCAGAACTCCCAGGGACTAAACCATCATCCACAGAGTATGTAAGAACAGACCCATGAATCCAGCTACATATGTAGCAGAGGATGGCCTTGTTGGGCATCAGTGGGAGGAGAAGCCCTTGGTCCTGCAAAGACTGGACCCCTCTTTCAGTGTAGGGGAATGTTGGAGTTGGAGTTGGGAAGGTGTGGGTGGAAGAGGGGGGTGGAACACCATCATAGAAGAAGGGGTGGGAGGGATGACTTTGGAGGTTTATGGACAGGAAACTCACAAATAAAAAAAATACAATAAAGTGTACACTGCCCAGGAAAAAAGAGAAGAAAGTATCCTGGATGTCTTTCCAACTGTGTCTGAAATGTTCTTTGAACACTAAAATCCTGAGTGCATGGCAGTCAGCACTAATGATCAAGTCTGATCAAATCACCAGGAATAGCTGCCCTTACTTGTGCCAAACTTGGGACCTGTCCTGAGTGTGCTTCATCCTTAGGTTTACTTTATGTTTAGGGAAGCCTGACTGCCTCAAGAATTAGGCTCTACCTCAATCATAAGTGCCTGAAGCTGGAAAACAGTATAATGATTTCATGAGAATGGGGGTTACAGTGTAATGGAAGGGCTTGTCTTTTGGAATCATGTTTTCACCCAGCAAATCCACAAGGTGCTGATAGTTGTATCTATCTCCTTATAAAGATCAGCGGTCAGGAAAAACAGTCTGTTCTTTTTAAAGTCTTCTCAGGAAATGGACTTACCAATGGAATGTTTTTACTTGTTGCCCAAGTTTTGGTAAGGAGAGATTTTCAATTCATTGGCCCTTTGTATGTATCCGACTAATTTGTGAGTTTATTTTCTGACTCACTTATGAGATCTGGAGAAATTCAGACACTCTTTGCTCCACATATGAATGCAAGTCGTTTTTACATCACTGAACTTGTGTTAACTTACTGTGAGCAATGGCTACCTAATACAAGAATACAATTACATGTGAAACCTACGAGTGTCATTTTGGGAGGTATACACTGTATTCTGCTGAATCAAATGATACAAAAATAGTACTATAGAACTCTCTAGTACCATTTGTAGAGAGTGTAGAAGAACAAAGAATTCCAGCAAAATGCAACAGATGTGTGGTAAATAAAGTTTCCACTACTCTGGTTGTCACTTTCCAGGTAGAACACTGGAAAGAAGCACTGTGACTCATGTGATATTAATATTCCAGCACTCAGGATAAGGGACTATGAATGTCATAGTTCAAAGAAATTCTGGGCTGTGCAGGGACTTCCAGATCAACCTGGCCTTTTATATAAGGAGGTCTATAGGGAGAGACCTGAACAAAAGAAAAGGAGTCCCCAGTCAGACATGGCTTGGGGTGGGTCAAGGAGTAAATCCCTTTTCCTCAATCTTCATGGTCAAGTTTGCATCCTTGGACTCTCATGCAGACAGTGAAGCACTTCCGCCATCTGTAATTCCAGCCCTTGTCCTGAAGGATGGAAGCAGAGACGGGGGAGGGGGGGCATTTGGAAGTTCACAGTGGAAGCAGACGAGAGATCTTTGCTCAAACAAAGTGAAACTTGAAGACCAGCACCTGATGTTGTCCTTTGTCCTCCACATGCCCTCCATGTCACACACTCACTTTTTAAAAAGATGTATTTATTAATTTTATATATGTGAGTACAATGTCTCTGCCTTTAGACACACTAGAAGAGGGCATTGGATCTCATTACAGATGTGATTGTTGGAACTGAACTTGGGATATCTGGAAGAACAGTCACTGCTCTTAACTACTGAGCCGTCTCTCCAGGCCCTGACACTCACATTTTATATGATTATACACAAAGGAGGAAGGAAGGAAGGAAGGAAGGAAGGAAGGAAGGAAGGAAGAAAAAAAAGAAAGAGAATTTAACCACAAATACAACAGGTGTTAAAACAAAGAATATTTGATAAAGACAGAAGGTCAATCAACAAATCTGTTCATTGGTAAATGAAAAAGAGATAAAGACATCGAAAGAAAGGAAGAAAAAATAACTGCAACACAGACTCATGTTTCAAAGTAACTACAGCAAGCTCTTTGTCAGCACAAACAAAAACCAGTTGACAAATAAAAAACCACTAAGGTGGATTATAAGCCTTTAGTACAGATTAGGATTGACAATCTTAACTATGGAATTCTCTTTTTAGTTAAATGGTGGATTACAGAGCTTCCATTAGGTCTACTATTATCTTAGGGCAAAGCATTTATTCAATCTGTAAAATTACCTGTTTAAAAAGTGGTAGACAAGGGGACCTAGTGCTTCCTGCTGTTATAGAGGAGCTTCGTTTGGTCCCAGCATCCACATCAGCTAGTCAAAACCTCTTACAACTCCTGCTATGGGCACTCACTCATGCACATACCCACACTCCCAAACACAATCTAAAATAAAACAAATCTGGAAAGAAAAAGAAATACTACATCATGCTAGCACGATTGCTCCTTGAAGCAGGAAAGCTACTAACAGCAAAAGCTAATGACCAGAATTTGATTCCTAGGCCCCACATGGTGGAAGGAAAGAACAGATTTCTTGGGTTGACCTCTGGTCTACACACACACACACACACACACACACACACACACACACACACACACACACACACATAATAAATGTCCCTTACTAAGTTTTTCAGTAATGTAGTTCACATTATTTATCTTTTTTTAAATGCAAAACTTTTTTAAAAGAGGTAGGAAGGTCAAAGGTGGAATAGTGAGAGTGGAGGGAATGGACAGAGATGTGGTCAAGGAGATGAGGGAGAAGGCATGAAATATATCATAAGGTAAACTTGTTCACAATTGTTTTAAATGATAAATAGTAAATGAGAAACTATCATGAAGGTCTAAATTTTGTTCAGATATGACTAAATCCTAAAGTTTGTAAAATAGGACATACATGCGTATCTGTTTATAAAAGCTTGTTTCACTATTTGAGATCTTTTTCCAAAACAGCTTAGTGCTCTATGTTGAGAGGTCAGAGAGGAAGAGAGAACTGAGCCTGAGCCTCAGTGAGCTGCAAACACAGGGGGTTTTTGTTCAGCCCTGGAGCACTGTGGGAGGATCATTCCAACTCTGCTGACAGAAATAGATTGCAGTGTCATCAGCCTCCACAGGATCAATGGTGAGGGTGAAGTCTGTCCCAGACCCACTGCCACTGAACCTGGCAGGGACTCCAGACTCTAGGTTGGATGCACCATAGATGAGGAGTTTGGGTTGCTGTCCTGGTTTCTGTTGGTACCAGTGCATACGTGTACTGACACTTTCACTGGCCTTACAGGAGATGGAAACCCTCTCTCCTGGAGACACAGCCAAAGCAGGAGACTGGGTCAGCACAGTGTCACCAGTGGAGCCTGGAAAGAGAAACGCACAGACCATTGTTATATATGTTTGAAAACCTTCCCAACAGAGGACTTTTTATTTAAAATTTTTAGAATAATTGAGGGCATCACTCTGAAAAGCCAGAAAATCAAGGGAATAGAAAAACTTAAAACCAATTACAAATGCCCTAATTATAATGATAAAGAGCCTAGAACCATGGAAAGTCATGATGGCCACAGAAGTTTCTCCCAATACTTCTCTGTACCCTCACCTGGAACCCAGAGCAGCAGCACCCATAGCAGGAGTCTGTCTGTCTCCATCTCTGAGACCTGGAAGAGAGAATGATGCTTAGGCTCCTGGCAGCTGCCCTTAAAGGGGCCTGGGCTGTTGCACATATGCAAATCAGCTCAGCAGAGTGTGTACTGAAGTTCAAAGGGCACCTGGTCCTGTTTCTCCCACAGGGAGTTGGTGTCAGCAGAAAATTCACTAAAGCATCATGTATATCGGAAGGTAGCCTTAAAGTCTATTTCATTAAATCTTTGTCCTGAAGTCCTTCTGAGGTGTGATATAGGGAAGTGTAAAATAAATGTTCTATATAAAGAATGTAATATATTTCAAAACAACTTGATGTCTGAAAATTATACATACCTAGTGATAAAGTTTTCTAAGAAGGAATAAAAATGCTCAGTGAAAAGAAGTGATATAATTAATTTCTAGAATAATTTCTTATTTTTACTTAATCTCTTTGTTTTTCTGTGTAGGGTGTCATATGTTTTCATATTCATTTGCAAGGGCAAATTCCTTTGTCATTACATGCAGTAGATATCAGAGAACAACCTTGGGTGTGGCTGCTGTCTTTGACCTTATCTGAGACAGGGTTCACAATTGCCATGAATGGAGGCCTGACCCACTAGGGATTCTCTTGTCTCTGTCTCTCATCTAGCATAGCATCGTTCCAAGTACAGTCACCTGTTGCTGTTTCATCTCATTTATGTGGGTTCTCAGAGTGTATATCAAGTCCTCACACTTTATTCATAGAATCACCTCCAACTTACTTTTAAATAAAAGCACTGAAAACATATTCTTCAGGTTGAACACAAATAATACTTAAGTAAATATCGAACTTCAGAAATAAAGAAAAGAACTATATAAAGGAGATATCCAGATACATGTAAAAAGACTTTTTTGTATATATTTGGATTTCCAGGATTATTAATGCATCTTGTCATAGTGACGAAAAACTAATCAAGGAGATTAGTTTGGGTGTGAAGTCTATTTTGTCAGATACTAAAAGGGCTCCACCAGCTGGCTCCCTGGGTTTGCTTCTTTTACCCTGAGGTAATGTCTATCCTTGATGTGAAGGCACGAAGGAATAAAGATGTGATTTTAGATGCAATAGAAAGATGGATGATATTTTCAACCCCAATTTGTTGTCTGTGCCTTTTATTGTGGAATTGATACCATGGATGTTGCGTTATCAATGATGAGTGTTTGTTGCTTTCTCTTATTTGTTGTGCAAGTGTAGGAATTTTCGCCCTATTTTTATTTGGTGATCTGAAATTATTTATTCCTTTGAATATAGTGTAATATTCTTTCCTACTTCTGGTACTTTAATGTATTTTTCATGTCTCTGGCCCAGTCGAATAGTAAATGTGTTCCATATGCTTCTTGTACCTTAAGAGATACCTCCTTCTTTATATTTGGGGATATTTTTCTATGATTTCGTTGAAAGTGTTTTATGTACTTTTTAACTGAGTTTCTTACTTTTTTCTATAATAATTTTTCTGTAGATTTGGTCTTTGTGTAGAACCCTGGATTACCTGGATGTTTTGTGCCTAGGAATTTTAGGTTAAACATTTAATTTTAAGCCCTGGTTATGGTGGGAACTTTATATTTTTGTGGTGGTTCTTCTAATTATTTTATTTATTTATTTATTAACATTTTATTGATTCTTTGTGAGTTTCATGTCAGGTACCCCAGTCTTGTTCATCTCTCATCTGTAGGCTTATATTTTTTTAAAACCTACTTTAATAAGGGTTCCTAAACATTTCAACATCCCTTATAGAACATCAACCAATTGTAGCAGAGGAAAATGACTAATAGGACAAGGGAGATGTGGAACTGTTTAGACTATTTCCCTGGACCAAGCTTTGTTGTCTGCAGTCCAGTCTACTAGCAAAACACCAAACAGGAATCCACAGCAGTAGCTTGATGAGGAAGAAACCATGAGGCTCTGCCAATCATCCACAAAGCATCTAGAAGCAGTTTGAACACCACCAGAAGTTCTTTAGTACTTGTCTCTCTACTAAGGCATGACAAATGAAGGCCATCATCAGAGAAGCCCAGTGAAGCCCAGCAAGGGAAACCAATTCTAGAGCATGATCACCTCTCTCTTGTGTTATATTGTGTCCAAACATCATATGTCCTCTTAAGTGTCTGCTCCAGCAAAAACATCACATGCCCTTTCAACAGACAGATTCCAGAAAAACACCTCTGACCTCAGAAAAACCTCCTCTTGTAAGATACTTTCCAGAAAAACATCACCATACAACTGTGTATTCAACAAAACCGTAAAGTCTCACCTTACTTGTCTCCTCATATGCACTTGCAAACCCTACCCAAATAAAATACACAAAGAAGCAAACAACAACAAAGAATAGAAAACTGCCCTGGAGGGGGTATCCCCTGCTAGGGTCTTCTTTCTTTTAGGTTCTTCTTGAGGCAGCAGCTGGGGACAAGGGTAGTGGGGAGCATCAGCAGATGGCAAGACTTAGTCTTACAAGATACAGGGGTAAGACTGTCATACGAGATATTTATGTTTGCTTTTTAATAGGAATGATTTTGTGCCCTCTGGTTAGTCTGGTTAAGGGTTTATCTATCTTGCTGATTTTCTCAAAGATCCAGCTCCTGGCTGTGTTGATTCTTTGTATAGTTCTTTTTGTTTCTACTTGGTTGATTTCAGCTCTGAGTTTGATTATTTCTTGCTGTCTACTCCTCTTGGGTGCATTTGGGTTTTTTTGTTCTAGAGCTTTCAGGGGTGCTCTCAAGCTGTTAGTGCATGCTCTCTCCAGTTTCATTTTGGAGGCACTCAGAGCTATGAACTTTCCTCTCAGCACTGCTTTCATTGTGTCCCATAATTTTGTGTAGTTGTACCTTCATTTTCATTAATTTCTAAAAAGTCTTTAGTTTCTTTCTTTATTTCTTCCTTGACCAAGTTGTCATTGAGTAGAGCTTTGTTCAACTTCCATCTGCATATGGGCTTTCTGTCATTTTTGTTGTTATTGAAGACAAGCATTAGTCCATGGTGATCTGATAGGATGCATGGGATTATTTCAATGTCCTTGTATATATGGAGGCCTGTTTTGTGACCAATTATTTGGTCAGTTTTTGAGAAGGTACTGTGAGGTGCTAGGAAGGTATACCCTTTTGTTTTAGGATGAAATGTTCTATAAATATCTGTTAAGTCCATTTGGTTCATAACTTCTGTTAGTTTCTCTATGTCTCTGTTTAATTTCTGTTTCCATGATCTGCCCATTGATGAGAGTGGGGAGTTGAAATCTCCTACTATTATTGTGTGAGGTGCAATGTGTGCTTTGAACTTTAGTAAGGTTTCTTTTATGAATGTAGGTGCCCTTGCATTTGGAGCATAGATATTTAGGATTGAGATTCATCTTGGTAGATTTTTCTTTGATGTGTATGAAGTGTCCTTCCTTATCTTTTTTGTTTTGATAACTTTGGTTGAAATTTGATGTTATTGGATATTAAAATGGCTACACTACCTTTTTTCTTAGGACCATTTACTTGGAAAAATTTTTCCATGTCTCTTACTCTGAGGCAATGTCTGTCTTTGTCACTGAAATGTGTTTCCTGTATGCAACAAAATGCTGGGTTGTCTTTACATATTCAGTCTGTTTGTCTGTCTTTTTATTGGGGAATTGAGTCCAATGATGTTGGGAAACATTAAGGAATAGTGATTGTTTTCTGTTGTCTTTCTGGTTAGAGGTGGAATTATGTTTGTGTGGCTATTTTCTTTTGGGTTTGTTGCAAGAAGATCATTTTCTTGCTTTTTCTAGGTTGTAGTTTCCCTCCTAGTGTTGGAACTTTCCATCTATTATCCTTTGTAGGGCTGGATTTGTGTGAAGATATTCTATAAATTTGTTTTTGTCCTTTAATATCTTAGTTTCTCCATCTATGTTATTTGAGTTATGTTTATTATATTCTGTTGGTGATGCTTGTTTCTATGACTCCTGATCTCTTTCCTAGAATTTTGCCAGGTATATTAGGCTGGGCTGGCATTACTTCTCTTTTTATGGCATCTGTCCAGGATCTTCTAGCTTTCATAGTCTCTGTCGAGAAGTCTTTATATATTAATTGACTTTTTCCCTTACTGCTTTTAATATTCTTTTTTTTTGTGTAGTTGGTGTTTTGATTATTATTTGATAGGAGGAATTTCTTTTCCAGTCCAATCTATTTGGAGTTCTGTAAGCTTCTTGACTATTTATGGGTATCTCTTTCCTTAGGTTAGGGAAGTTTTCTTCTATAATTTTGCTGACAATATTTACTGGCCTTTTAAGTTGGGAATCTTCCTTTGCTTCTAAACTTATTTTCCTTAGGTTTGGTCTTCTCCTTGTATCCTGGATTTCCTGGATGTTTTGGGTTAGGAAGTTTTTGCTTTTTGCATTTCTTTAACTATTGTCAGTGTTTTCTTTGGTATCCTCTGCCCCAGAACTTATTTTATTCTGTTGGTGATGCTTGTGTCTATGGCTCCTGATCTCTTTTCTAGATTTTTCTACCTCCATGGTTGTCTACCTATGTGATTTTGTTATTGTTCCTATTTCTATTTTTAGATCCTGGATGGTTTTGTTCAATTCCTTCACTGGTTTGCTTTTGTTTTCCTGTAACTCCTTAAGGGATTTTTGTGTTTTCTCTTTTATGACTTCTTTTTGTTTGCCTGTGTTTTGTATATCATTAAGGGACTTATTTATGTTATTCTTAATGTCCTCTATCATCATCATGAGATGTGATTTTAAATCCTAATCTTGCTTTTTCAGTGTGTTGGGATATCTAGTATTTGCTGTGGTAGGAGAACTGGGTTCTGATGATGCCAAGTAGTCTTGCTTTCTGTCGCTTAGGTTCTTGCCCTTGCCTCTCCTGATCTGGTTATCTCTGAAGTTAGTTGGTCTTGTCTCTGACTGGAGCTTGTCCCTCCTGTGGGCCTGTGAACCTGTGATCTTTGGAATGAGAGAGCTCCTGTCAGACCAGATCTCTGTTGTCAGGTTTTTGGGTAGACAGCTGTGGGCTAGCCCCAGCTCTGGGTGCAGATAGAGACCAGATGGGGTCAGTCCCAGGTGGCCCTTCTGCTCCAGAGCCCTGAGCCCTGTGCACTGCTGTCAGGGTCTTTCTTGGATACTCAGTAGAGAGTAGGTGCGGTTCTACCTGCAGGCTTATGAGGGACAGTGCTCACGACAGACCATCTCTTTGCTTTCAAGTTTTGTGTTCTAGGGCTGAGCTCTGGGTGCAGATGGAAACCAAACGTGCTTAGATATGGTTTTCAACTTACATTGAAACTGGTGAGCTGGGACAATTGATAGAAGTTTAACCAGATAATTACTCGTAATGGATATGCATATAAACATTCTCTGTTATAAACTTGTATTTTAATTTATTATTTAATTTTTTGTGTGAACTTGTGATGAACTTTTTAACATGTGATCATGTATTCTGAAAGATGTATAAGAACTGAGGCCAAAGAAATGAAAGAAGAATTTTCTCTTACTAGAATTTTTTGTGTTTCCCGCTTAGAGAATTTTTTTCCCTTTTACCACTTAGATGTTTTTAATCTTTCCTTACTTAGGATCTTTCTGCTTTTCCCCTTAGGAAACATTTATAGGAAACTGTTTTACAAATTAGTAAAAATCATTATAATCGCTTTTTAAGTGTCCGTTTTCCTTCCTGTTATTTCCTACTAGCAGGTTTGAAGTAGAACTATGCAGTTCCTGCTGAGATTGTACAAAGGCTATTTACTTAATCCTTTGCTATTTTTAGGAAAAGCTGCTTAGTGCCAGAGGCAGCATTTTCTGTGCACATAGGATCACAGAAGGCAGGTCAGCTACAGTAGTAAAGTAACTTAGACTAAGATAAATACAATTTTCTTTCTTTTTTAAAAGTCATTAAAATTTTATTTATTGAATATTTTATGTATTTACATTTGAAATGTTATTCCCTTTCCCCATCTTCTAGCCCCATCCCCCCTCCTCCCTCCCCTTGTTCCAATGAAGATGCTTCCACTCTTACCCCCAAACTCTCCTCTCAACACTCTGGCATTCTCCTACAATGGGGAAAAGAACCTTCCCAGAACCAAAAGATTCTTCTCCAATTGATGCCAGGCAATATCATCTTCTGCTACGTATAGGGCTGGTACCATGGGTCCCTCCCTGTGTATACTTTGGTTGGGGTTTTAATCTGTGAGAGCACTAAGGGTCTAGTTGGCTGATGTTATTGTACTTCCTATGGGGTTGCAAATCCTTTCAGCTCCATCAGTCCTTTCTCTAAATCCTCTATTGTGGTCCCTGTGCTCAGTCTGATGGTTAACTGCAAGCATCCTCATCTGTATCAGTAAGGCTCTGGCAGAGCCTTTCAGGAGACATCCATATCAGGCTCCTGTCAGCAAGCATTTCTTGGCATCAGCAATAGTGACTGGGTTTGGTAGCTGCATATGGGGTGGATCCCCTGGTGGGGCAGTCTCTACATGACCTTTCCTTCAGTTCCTACTCCACTCTTGTCCCTGTATTTCCTCCAGTGAGTGTGAGTATTTAGACCCCCCATCTAAGAAGGACTGAAGCATCCACATTTTGATCTTTCTTCTTATTGAGCTTATTATGCTCTGTGAACTGATTTTTGAGTATTCTGAGCTTCAGGGATAATATCCATGTATCAGTGAGTGCATACCATATGTGTTCTTTTGTGACTTGGTTTTATCACTTAGGATGATATTTTCTAGTTCCATCTATATGCTGAAGAATTTTTTATAGTCATTGCTTTAATAGCTGAGTAATACTCCATTGTGTAAATGTACCATATTTTCTGTATCCATTCCCCTATTGTAGTACATCTGGGTTTTTCCAGCTTCTGTCTATTATAAATAATGCTGCTATGAACATAATGGAGCATGTATCCTTGTTATATATTGGAGCATCTTTTGAGTGTATGCCCAGGAATTGTATAGCTGGGTCCTCAGGTCCAATTTTCTGAGGAACTGCCAGACTGATTTCCAGAGTGGTTGTACAAGCTTGCAATCCCACTGACAATGAAGATTCTTTCTCCATACCCTTGCCAGCATCTGCTCTCACCTGAGTTTTTGATTTTAGTCATTTGACAGTGTGAGGTGTAAGTCACAAAACAGGGCTCAACATATACAAGAAGATCAAAAGCTCTCATTTCCCAAGATACAATTCGCAGACCATATGAGGCTCAAGAAGGATGATCAAAGTATGGCTGCTTCAGTTCTTTTTAGAAAGAGGAACAAAACTGTTTATAGGAGGAAACACAGAGACAAAGGTTGGAACAGAGATTGAAGGAAAGTCCATCCAGAGACTGCCAGACCTAGGGTTCCAGCTCATATACATACAACCACCAAAGCCAGACAATATTGCTGATACCAAAAATTACATTCAGACAGGACCCTTATATGATGTGTGCTGAAAGGCTCTGTCAGAGCATGATGAATACAGAGGTGGACTCCCACAGTCAACCACTGAACAGAGAACAGGGTCCACATTGGAGGAGTTAGAGAAAGGATTGAGGGAGCTGAAGGGGTTTGAAACCCCAAAAGAACAACAATACCAACCAACTAGAGCTCCCAGGGACTAAACCACCATCCAAAGAGTATACATGGACAGACCCATGGCTGCAGTTGCATATGTAGCAGAGGATAGACTTGTTGGGCACCAATGGGAGGATAAACCCTTGGTCATGCCAAGGCTCAACCTGCCAGTATAGGTGAATATCAGGTTAGGGAGGTGGGAAGGGGTGGGTGGATGGAACACCCTCATAGAAGAAAGGGGAAGGTATATTGGATGGGTGTTTATGAATGGGAAAAAGGGAACTGGGCTAATATTTGAAATGTAAATAAATAGATAATATAACTAAAAACAAAAAGAAGGAACTGAAAAAACAAAAAGAACAACAATATCAACCAACCAGACCCCACCCCAGCTCCCATGAACTAAACCACCAACCAATAAGTACACATGGAAAGACCAAGGACTCAGGCCACATATGTGACAGAGGATGGCACTGTCCAGCAGCAGTAGGAGGAAAGGCCCTTGGTCCTGTGAAGTCTCATTTCACCAATGTAGGCTAATGCCAGGGCATTGATGTAGGAGTGGGTGGCTGCCAGTGGGAGAAGCATGGGGGAGGGGTTAGGGATATGGGAGAGGGAGAAAAGGGAATAACATTTGAAATGTAAACATGTAAAATATGCAAGAAAAATACTATTGAAAAAGAAAACTATAACAGTTATTAGTGATGTTTTATATAGATAAACCCAGTCAATATTTTGTCTCCTGTTCTAGCACCTATAGCAAATCATTACTTCCCTTTTAATGACCTGTGGTTAATTGTCTTACAACCTCTTGGACTGTTCTTTGAGTAGTAGAAATTCTGGATACTATCTAAGATCAATTAGCTGGTGACACATGAGAGACTAAAAGAGTTCTCATTCCAGTTTTGACTATCAGAAAAGGACCTTATAACAGTCCCTCTGTAAAGGAGATTAATAACCACTGATAAAAGTTTAGGAATTCTTAGGATCATTATTAAGAAATAAGTCATTTGTTTGTTTATATGAAATCACTACAAGGCATTGTAGATATGCAGATATCTCATCGAAAGGGGTGGGATAATACATGGTGATTGTTATATATATTTAATAATAACAGGGAAAACCTATTAATAGAAGGAATCTTTCCTAAAATGAATTCCTTTATGGCCTTGCTAATAGGAGGAAATCCGTTGTAGATTACATTATAAACTGAAGCAGAACATCTCAGGAAGATCACCTGGAAGTATTTAGCTTATCCAATTTGGCACCTGATAGAAAATATCATATCGTAGTGGCTGCAATATGCCAGTGTCTCCAAAAGAATATCTCTGTTGACACATCTTCACTTGCAAATGTTTATTGTAATTGGTCATTGGTGTGGTTCAAGATCTTTGGCTTCTTTGACACCATCAGGACTCATCTGGGTTTTGTGTTGTTCTCCCGTATCATGGAGATCCTACAGCTTTGAATCAGCAAGAATGGCCTTTTCTGGCATCCCAAAGATTTACAGATAGTATAGATTTGGAGGTGGACAAATCAGAGCCCTGGATCTGGGCCTGGGAAGTATCTGAGCTGATCAGACAACCAGCTCTCCCTTATCAACACTACCAAGATTAGCTCTTCAGGAGTGCTCTAGCTTGGTGACCAAATGCCACCATTTGTATGAGACAGGGTCAGATTTTCTGATTTCATGGCATCTTGACAATGACTTTTAGACTCTTGCATGCTGCCAGAGACAGCTCTACTGTACTGTACTGCCCTGTCAAGCTTTGTGGCTACTCTCACAAGTGCTGCAAGCCTGTAATGAGCTAGGTCATCTCTCCTGCTTTCTCACCCTCAGGGCTGACTTACCTTTTGCTTTTTCATCAGGGCCAGCTCCAGTCTATTGTTTAGGTAAGGGTCAGGGACCATTCTCTTAAGTGCTAAAGTCAGTAAGGAGGCAAGGATAGGTCTCCTGCTCTTGTGACACTAGGGTAAGCTGTCCTAGGTACTGCAGGTGGAGGGAAATCACCACACATCCATTGGCCATCTCATACCAGATGAGTTCCACTCTCCCACATTCTTGTCCTCAGGGCCAGCTCACCTAAGTGGCCTCTTCCACTAAGGTCACTACCCAGTGCTGCCCAAATGAAATGCAGGTCCTACTCTCCTAAATGTTATGCCAGGCAAGAAACCAGGGCAACTCGCCAGATCTCATAACATCGGGGCAAGTTTGCTTGACTCTCATAAATAGGCAAGGTATTGTCTCTGACCATTGCCACCTCAATCCAGAAGTATGGCAACGCCCTCTGGGTCGGCCCTCCTCCAATCTTGCCCCTGCCACCAGAGCCAGGACTACTATTCTGACAAAGAAAGATGAAGAGTCAACTCACCTGCCTTCATAATCCCAGGACCAACTCTCCTGACTGCCTTGCGTGGCAAGGGGACATTGGTCAGAGGAAACACCCTCCAACCCTCCAGGAATCTAGGCAGAGTCTACCTCACAGCAGAGGAGAAGTTTTCATTGGGTAAATTATTCACTTTTTCCAGCATCCTTTCAGTGCCTGAGATTCTCTCTTCCATCTCCTATATTCTGTTGGTGAGGGGCTTTAAATGGTTCATAGAAAAGAGGAAAGTTGGGTCTCCCCTGAAGTTTGAACAGGCCCCTGCAAGATGTCTGCTATAGTGCTAGGGATGAGAGTAAGGAATAGGAATTAGAGAACAGGAAGGGAGTAAGAATGACCTACCTGATTCACACTCCAGGAGAGGGAAAGAGGAGACCAACAAAAGAAACTGTTGGGTGCCTCTAGAATTGAAGCAGAAAGAACGATCTTCTTCAGGGCTGGATATATTGGAAATAGAGGGTAATAGGATATAGAGGCGAGGAGGGGGAGTGAATATTAATGACATAATATCCAGGTTGTGGAGGACAGCTGGTTTTGAGGCAGAGAGTACCCCTGGATTTGGTGGGTAGAAAAATGGATGTAATGTGGGAAATTGGCTGAAGATAAGTGGGAATGGGACCACAAATGAAAGAGAGGCTCCAGAAATTTGCTGCTATAGGGCTGGGTATAAGAACTGGGGTCGGAATTGGTAGACAACTAAGCCTAAGGCCTTGACCTTGTGGGCATTTATTGTAGAGGACTCACTTAGATACCAAAAGATGGCTCTTCAGGGTATGATGACAGTGAGAAACAAAGACATCTTTTAGCACCATCGCTGCAATCTGAGGGTGAATTCTTTTCCAGTCCATGTAGAATCAGATAGGGACTGCCACCAACACTGGCAGAAGCATGGAAGGGGGGATCTTTCTTGGTGGCCTGCTGGAGATAGGGCTAGAACTGTGGCAAATTGTAAAATCTCTAAGTGTAGAGGAGGATTCACCAGGCTCTAGGGTCATGGAAACTTTCTTTCCCAGAGAGATTATAGAATCTCCCCTATTGTTTAATGGCAATTTGACCTGTAGAAGAAGTAACTAGAGACATAGATGTATAGAGGCACGGTATAGAAGATACTGTGAGAGCCTACCACAGTAGAGGTATATAGGACATAGTTACTAAGTTTAGACTTCTGGAACTATTTTCCTTGCAAAGTGAGATCATCTGAAAATGAAAATATCTAAATATGATGATAGGTACTGGAATCTCGTCATTCAGGATGAAAAGGTCAAATCTAGACTGGCCTTTATAGTGCATTGCAGTTCATCTTGGACTATGGAGTGAGACATTTTCTCAAGTGTTTAGAAGTCCAATCCAATATATATACATATATATATATGTATATATTAAAACATTTACATATATTTTTAATGACAGTATATAATCTGTATTTAAAACTTATTCAGACAACTAACAGTCCTAAATATATGAGGTTTCTTATTTTAAATGAATGTGGAAATTTTCTTCAAATTCAGTAGTGCTATCTACTAAATCCAAAAAACAACAAATCTCAAACAAATGTTTTGAAAATTTGAATAGAGATCATGATTTTGTAAGGAAATTATTAATAATATGTACAAGGAAACACACACTACTATAAACACTGTATGTTTCATGGTTTACTTTTTATCCTAGGTTACAATTCTTATGATGAAGCACCACAACATCTGGAGAGGAAAGGGTTTATGGGCCTTATCCTTCTACATCCATAGTCCATCACTGAAGGGATTCAGAACAGAAACTCAAGCAAGCTAGAACAGGAACCTGGAGGCAGGACCTGACGCAGAGGCCACTGAGAGGTGCTACTTACTGGCTTTCTCACATGGCTTGCTGTGTTATATAACTCAGGACCACAAGCTTAGGGGTAGCCTCACAGATATTTTAGTGGTAATCCTACACCATTTACTAATTAAGAAAATGCTCTACATGCTTTCCTATATCCCAATCTTGTGAAGGTATTTAATCAGTGTTCCCTATTCTCAGATGACTCCATTGTGTACCAAGTTAGCATAAATTTAGTCAGTTTTTAGAAATTTTTTTCTGCAGATCGTTGTTAGAGATGTCTGTAGATAATGAACCATGTGAGACTTGGCATCTCATTGAGCAGCAAGCCCAAGAGTATTTTGTCTAGATAAAGAGAACTCTGGAGAAAAATCCTTACATTGCTGACAGTCATAGCTTTCACCATTGTTATCTTTTAGAGGTATGAAATCTGTCTCAAACCAACTACCACTGAATCTTTCAAAAACACCAGTCTCTACACTGAATGCTTCATAAATCAGGACTATGGGAAGCTGTTTTGGGTTCTGTTTGATAACACTGAAACTATTATTGTACATTGTGTCAGTTTCAGTCTCACAGGATTTCCAGCATATGGTGTCCCATTTTCCCAGAGACACAGCAAAGCAAACTGAAGACTGGGTCAGCACAATGTCTCCAGTAGAGCCTGGAATTATAAATAAGCAATCACTACAGTCACAGGCATACTGAAACCATCTCAGTGTGATACATATGACACCTGTAGAACAGTCATGTGCATCACTCCAAAATATTGTGAAATAAAAGGGAAAATGAAATTGTTAAACCAAATTTAAAATACCATAATTCATATTATCAAGATCTAGAGATAGGGGAAACACACATGGCTACAGTAGAAGCTGACAATGCTTTGCCGCACTGTCTCACCTGGTACTCAGAGCATCAGCACCTGTAGAAGGAGAGCAGCGGATCCTGTGTCTGAGAAGTGGCTCCTTTTTAGGTCATAGGTTTTGTAGATGCTTTTGGCATTATGGGCCTTTGCCTAATGATTTAGCATGGAAAACAGCTCAGTAAAGCTCATAATCAGAGGAACACCTAGTCTCATCTAAGTAGTCAATGGAGTTGTCAAAACCATTCACAGAGCAGCTCGAACACACCCTAAGATATTTTATAACTACTCTGTTCTATTTTTCCTCTGTTTATTCTTTTTTTAAAAGAAAAACCTTTAGATATTTTGAACTTGTTTCCCTTTCTCCAACTCCTGCCAGATTCTTTCCTCCTCCTTTTCCACCCAATTTCTCTCTCTCTCTCTCTCTCTCTCTCTCTCTCTCTCTCTCTCTCTCTCTCTCTCTCTGTGTGTCTCAAAAAATTAAAATCGTAAGGCAAAAATAAGTGCTCTATTGATACTCTACTGTACAGAAATTGAGAATTTCTGAAACACTGTCAAATCTCAACAATATCACAGTTTTCAAGCAACAGTGCATTTCACATTGTGATCCTTAGACAAAGCAACTGGATTTTATTCCAGAGTTAAAGGTTATGGCTTTCTCTTGGCTTCAAATGGGTCCCTTTACCCAAAATCCCTAAATAAGGAGCTAAGCTTATGAAAGCAATGAACAGGGAACACAGATCATTGTGAATAAGCAGAGTCATCCCTTACTCTACTCCAAATTCCAAAGCTGGACCAACAAGAACAAGCTCTTCTAAAGGCAGAGCAATTGTTTCACTGTTATACTCAGGGTTGGACCATCTAGTATCTCAGTCTTCACAATCAAAAAGCAGATATTAAGATTTTAGAGTGATATGTGGCCCTAGAAAAAGGGCAACATATATCATATTTTCTATCCTTTTTAGATCCTAAGTATGGTGTATGTAAAGTTCATTTGCATATATGTATACATGTATGTATCCTTGTATGGTGCATGTGTGTATATGTCTATACATGTGTGTATGTGCATGGGTGTGGTAGTTTTTCTGTATGCATGTTTATGTGTGTTTGAATATGTATATATGTACGTATGTGTATATATGTGTTTAACATAGAAAGAGGAGAGGGGGGAGACTAGAAAAAATAATATGTTGGGGTACATTGTGTGAAGGAGTATCTCTGTATGTTCAATTGTTAATTATGTATACTCAGAGAACTAAATGCTGGCAAGACTCTTATATTGTAATCTCTATGGCCCATTATAGGGTTTTGTATTTTGTAAATATTCTTTCTTCCTCACCTTTCTAAGGCAATCTAAAATTGTATCTATTTGGCTATTACAAAGATCTAAAAGTAAATTGCCAGACAGGAAGTAGAGGGTGGACCTTCTAGGACCTTCCTCTGTATGCATATTTATGTTGCTGGTGGGTCAAAGACAGTCTCACTATAGGAAGAGGAAATGGAAATGGAAATGGGGATATTCAGTGAATATAGTCAAATATATGATGTACTTGAAAGACATTCTGTTGTCAAAGTTGTGCAAAATGAGGACATTTTAATAAAGAATTTTACAAAGGAGCAACAATGCACAAAGTACAAAGGCACTTCCCACCAAGTCTAATGTCAGACCTGAGACCCCAGAAGCCACTTGGCAAAACCAGAATCAACTCCAAGTTGCCCTCTGACCTCCACAAAAATGGCATTGCACATATTCATCCACACATGTACACACACATACACCCACATACACAGAAAGAGATGAACACATGGGTGTAAAGACTAAATAAAAAGAATACAAATAAAAGAGTTAGAAAAGGAAAAAAAAACAGAAAAATGGATAACATTAAGGAAGTAAGAAAACCATGAACTGGAAATATCTAGAAATATCTTTTTTCTATATACTCCTAACCAAGACACAGTTTACCAACATCAGCCCATAAGGTCTCACATTAGATACCAGATACTATAGAAATTATCTCTCTCCTATTCACTCAACAGAAATTGTGGGGAAATGTTGCAGGAGGTATAGAAAAATAATACTGTGGTTTTATTTCACATTTTTGGTGTATATCGATTTTTTTATACCAAAAGACAAAAGAGGCAGTGAACACATTATTTTTTTCCTGGGCTCTGTAAAATTTTTCTTCAATATTTCAGGCATGCCAGCTCTCAGGCAGAAGAGGGAAATGTACATACCCAGGGCTGTGTGTGGTGTACACAGATGTTGAAACTCTTAAGGAGGTTTGTGTAGGAAGCTGAGGCACTGTGGGAGAAGAGATGTAAAGCTGCTGACAGTAATAAACTGCTGTGTTGTCAGCCTGCACACTGCTGATGGTCAGAGTGAATTCTGTCCCAGATCCACTGCCTATGAAGCGATCAGAGACCCCAGATTTCCTAGTGGATGCCAAGTAGACCAGCAGTTTAGGAGACTGCCCTGGTTTCTGCTGGTACGAGGCCAAGTAGTTCTTTTCTTCTCCATTCCAGAAAAAACTCTGACTGGACTTGCAGCTAATGGTGACCTTCTCTTCTGCTAACACAGCCAGGGAGAATAGAGACTGGGTCTTCCCAATGTCCCCACCGGTACTTGAAATAATGAATAGGCAGTGAAAATGCATATATGCACAAACATAGATTACAATAGCACTGTAAATTTGACATTTAAATGCCCTTATAATTTTATGATATCAGAATGCTATTATATAAGAAATATTGCACACTGGCACATAATTCAAATGTCTTATTACAAACTTAGAGAAGATTTTACTACTTTACATTTCTTACCAGATACCCAGCGCAGCAGGGACATGAGGACTTGGGTCTGTGATTCCATCTTGCTGCCCTTGCCTGTTTGATACTGTTTAGTCACAAGGCAAAGGCCTGGTTTATAAATTCTGAGCAACTGTATTGGGGGAAACCATGCAAAGCAGACAGGAAATAAAAAGCAGGTGCCTGGGAAGTGTGTGTGTGTGTGTGTGTGTGTGTGTGTGTGTGTGTGTGTGTGTGTGTGTGTGCCTGGTGTCAAACAACTGGCAAAAATTCCATCAGAAAGAGCATAGGAGAACACTGAAAGTGATTGGCTCCCTCATTTCCAATAGAAATATGCTATGGGATCTACTAGTTTTGGGTTAAAATCCATGACACATTAGAATCAGGAGACTTTTGTAGAAATTTTAGGAGAACTATCTCAGAGAGAACATTCTAGAAAACATAAGCTAGTTGAGAAAATCACAAGAATACAAGAAAGAGAGTAAGAATAATGTCCTGTAAAAGATGGTAATGGTGGAGGAATGAAGGGAAGGAAGTAAAAAATTGAAGATAATTTGTTCATTGTTTCCCATCTCCATATCCATCTTAACATAAGGAAATGAACAGTAACTCACACATTTAGGCCCCAACTTCAAAGATAAACCTGGAACAGAGATGCAAGGAGAAGACAAAATTAGTTCTGTGGGAATTCTGGGGGACATTAACGTAAGCCTAGGAGCAGAGAAGCTTTAATCTAAAGTAAAGGCAAATCCAGCAGAAGCTAACAATCACGTTTCTACAACTTCAGGAATCTTTCAGAGGGTTCTCACTTTGGGAAAATGGCAGAGGATAAAACAATCCAGCTTTCTTTACCTAATTATTCCTGGAGACTAGCACTACCAAGAGGTTTTATTCTGTACAGGCATACTTTATAGAAGTTTAGAAATTAGTAGGTTTAACACTGGCTAAATATGTTCTTGCCCACTCTTGGCAATTCTCCAGAAGAGAGGACAATTGTCCTAAATCAAGCAATGATTTTACAGAGACCAGGAGTCCACAACATCAGAGATTGGTCACTTCTAAAGGGAAAAATGTTTGATTGTGAAGGAAAATCAAAGCAGTAACAGACATGAAGTAGGCACCTGAATTTGGGTAGTGAATTATAGTCATATATGAGATGAATTATAAATACAGCATTATGTGTAAATTACAGTAAACAATAAAGTTTCATATCTCCAGAGGTGGAGAGACAGAAGCAGGGTATCTATAAGATTACAACCAACCTTAGGTACATAAGTTCTAGGCCAGGCTAATGTATGCGTGCTGACAAGATTCCAGATATATATATATATATATATATATATATATATATATATCATTAATCAACTGACTACAAGACAGCTCATGTTATTTGATATCTAAAATGAATTATTTGTCTGATATTAATGTGCTAACGTTAAGCCAGAATATTACATATGTATTTAATCAATATGCATTTTTCTTGGATTTTGCATTATTCCTATCATATTATACAACAGATTTTCAGATATAAACATTAAATTATTTGTGAGAAGCATGCTCAGATCTTCTTTATAAAGTCCTAACATACCAACATAACAGAGAGATGGTTTGTGGATTAAGAACACTTCCAATCTCTGGTGTTGACAGGCATGGGCCTTCAGGGATATAGGTAAAGCTGGTAGTCACTGATGGTTTCAGGACTCTGGATGCCCCTGGTTGCAGCAGGTCCTGGGGTGGAAGCAAAACTGGTAATCCCTGATTCTGCAGGCCTCCAGGGTTTTATGTGGAAGTGTGGATCAGAAGATAGAACACAAAGGACAAGGCAGACCACACAGCTGCTGGGCCAGCTGGAAAAGAGTGCAGGTCCTGGGTAGCAGCAGGACTCCAGGGAAGTGGGCAGAATTATACCTCAGAAGGTGAGGTGCTGACAGTATAGGAGGAGGAACTCAGTGCTGGATTTCTTTGTATGGGCCAACATGCAGGAATTGTGTTAGTAGTCTCACCAGTGTTCTCTGATGGCTGCAGGCCTCTAGGATTGCAGGTGGCCCTGTGGACCTGAAGATGGAGCACAGCAGGGAAAGTGCAGACCTCACAGCTTCTGGACATGCTAGAAGATCCAGCAGGCAGGGATGGAGAAGAGATTAGTGGGTGAAGGGGAGTCTAGCATAACTGTCTTCTGAGAGGCTTCACTCAACAGATAGCAAAACTGATGAAGGGACCAACAGCCAATCATTAGACAATGTTGGAGGAGTCTTGTGAAAGAGTTAGGGGAAGGATTGATAGACCCAGAGCAGATGGCTTGTCAATAAGATCAACAGAGTCAATTACCCTGGGCCATTGAGGGAGCTCTCAGATTCTGGACAGCCAACCAAACAGCATTCATGGGCTGAACCTTACCATCCACCCCTGCATATAAGTACCAGAAGTGAGACTTGGTATTCATGTGAGTCCCTCAACAACTGGAGCAAGAACTCTGCCTGACTGTTGTCTGACTCTGGACCCTGTTCCAGTAACAGAGCTGCCTTGTCTGGCCTTGTTGGGAGAGGATGTGCTAGTCTTGCAGTGACTTGATGAGTCATACTGGGTTGGTGCTTAAGGTCTAGTGGGATGATGTCTCCCTTTTCAGAGGAGAACAGGAGGCATATATGTGAAAATAGACTATGTAAGGGGGACACTATGAGGAGAGGGGGGCTGCCAATAGATGTAAATTAAATAAACTACCTAGTTAATTAATTAATTAATGATCAAAATAGTTCCCAATCTCAAATTGAAAAATATACCAGACAAGCAACTGCTCCCTTCAGTGTCTAACAGGTTGTCATGTGATCTCAATCCTCACTAAACTTCATTCTTTGCTTTGTGACAGCTGCAGTGAGCTCAGATTGTGCTCTCATGTCATTTACTGCTGCTCATTCATTCAGATTAGACACATAGAGAGACAGGGGTCTGACAAATTCAAAGACAGCTGCGGTTAAACATGGGCTTCTCACAATATGTAAGGGGAGAGCATAGGGACTTGGAAGATAAAATTTCCATGATGTTTTGTGATTATATATCCAAAAAGGCTGACAGTCCTTAGTTACAGCTTTTTCCAAAAATATGGTTTCTACATTTCCCAGTTCATTCGATTCCTTGGGCTATGGTTTAAAGTGCACTACAAACCAGCTGACTCAAAATAACACGGAAGAATTTCCTCCTACCTTTGGATCCAGGAAGTCTGAAGATGATGACTTGAGCTCCTGGGACACAGCAGGCTTTTCCATTCATCCACCATGCCTAGAAGTCTAGGGAACATCAGTCTGAGATGCAAAATATTCTGAAACAATCCAAGGCTGAACTTGGATTTACTGTTGAGTTACACATATTTTACTCTCTGGATGAATGGTTGTGGCTACCCAATATCAGTGACATGGGAGGATTTTCTATATTCAGATAAAATATTAACAAAGTACTATTTTGGGTAAGATATACAAGGTAGGGTACACTTGGAATTGCAGCACTTAAAATGCTTTAACAGGTAAATTTCCATGGGTTCAGGGCAGCTTGGACTACAAAGCAAATTTTAACCTAGCAGAGATAGGTTAGTCATTGTTCAACTGGGCACTTAACAGGAATCTTGGCTGTTCCAGTGACAGTGGATCTAGAGCAGAGTTTACTCTACCACTATCTTTCTGATGTGACAAGTTGATACTGTGAACACTGCTTGTAGTCTCCTCCTGTGCCTTATCCTTCAGAGTTCAACCTGACAGCAAATGTGTGAATCAGTAGCTTTTCTCTCTACACAGTCTGCTATCCAAACACTTTCCTCTTTGTCTAAAAATCAGTGAGCCTTACCTTAGTCAACTAGACTTGAGAGCCCAGGAGAACTTTTACGAGATATTATGTTCTTTAATCTTTGTGTCGAGTTTACAAATATTATTTTCTACTACTTTTGACTATCTTGAAAGCATGATTTTAAAGGGTACTTGACATAAAGTATTCTAATTTCTATGTCTGTGTTCATTTGTAGAACAAGTAGTTTGCAAACAATTTAAGAATGTTCATTTCCTATTAATCATCCCTATTCTTCAAATAGACAATAACTAAATTTCAATAATGACATCATTTTCTTTATTGAACTTTTAACACTATCAGTAAATATTACCCAGGTATAAAAATCATTAGTGTCTGTGTTCTTTTGTAAAGAACAAGTACTTTAGATGATTTTGATGAGTTATGTTATGTAAAAATACAGCTGGGATATGCAGGAACTTGTATATCAAATGTTTGATACTGAATAAGTAACAATGGAACTGTAGCACAGTCATCTGTTGAAATCCTAAAGTTTCCATGTAATAGGACATGGACAGAATACACAAAGGCAGCAGCAGAGCCTCAGAGGGCACTTACGTAACAACTCTGCTCCGTATTTCTTGTCCTTGCTGAAAAAATAACTACATTGACATATACATTACACAATAGTTAGTGTCATAAAAACATCTCACCTTAACATTATTGTATATAAACCATATTTATGCCTTTTTCTGATTAGTTTTTAAAGTCCAATTTGCACAAGCTAGACTCATCTGAATGGGAAAAAATTGTCTCAATAAGGCTAGGATGTGGGCAAGCTTGTAGGGCATTTTCCTAATTACTGACTGATGGGAGAGAATCCAGTCTATTGTGCATGGGGCTACCCTTGGTCCAACCTGAGTTCTACAGCAAATAGAACTGAGAAAGGTCCGAGGGGGCAAGCATGTAGCAGCTCTCTTCCATGGCTTCTGGTCAGCTCCTGCCTCTGGGTTCCTGCCCTATTTGAGTTCCTGCTTGAACTTTCCTCAGTGATGGACTGTTACCTGGACTGTTACACCTAGAATTGTAAAGCTAATATATTTTTTGTCCTTTTAAATTGATTGTGGTCATAATATTTCATTGTAACAATAGTAATCCTAGGATACATCCCTTACCTTCTCTTTCTCTCTGATCCATAATTTCTTTTTTCCAAGATTTGTCCCTCTGCTAGTATCTCTGCTACACAACCACCACAACTGTGATTATATTTATATAATTGAGTTTAAAAATCTAGGATTTATATATGAAAGTGTATGCGTAATAGTTTTGTTTTTAAGTCATTTGTCCACCCCTGTCTTTTCCAGATGGATTGCATATCAATCTGAATGTTTTTCAAGAGAAGCAAATGATCTTAACCATTGAGCTGACTTGACTGTCTGTCCTCAAACCCTTCCTTCCTTCCTTCCTTCCTTCCTTCCTTCCTTCCTTCCTTCCTTCCTTCCTTCCTCCCATCCTGCTTGCTTTTTTTCCTCTTTTTCTTCCTTCTTCCTCTCTTTCTTAAAAAAATATTTCTCCTTTTTTATCCTCCATTTATTTTCTCCTCTCTCCATTTTCCCTTCCCTCCCTATTCCCAAATTTCCTCTTTGCTTCTCCATCCTCTGCCTTCTTTCATTCCTCTTTCCTTCCTTTCCCCTTTCTTCTTTTCCACTTCCCCTGTTTAGTTCTGTTATTACCCAGCATATTTATTGTTTCCTCGCCATTGAATCAGAAGTAGTTCTTTTATTATCTATGAAAAACTCACCTGCTATAAATTTCTTTGAGTTTAATGAAGCCTGTCATGAGAGAATCTAGAACTCTAAGTTGGTTCTTGAGCTTCTGTGTTGACTTCTTTCCCAGTGATTGCTTACTGTCTTTGATGCTATTTGGGCTGTTGATTTTATGTAGATACTCTCACAACCCTTTGTCCAGGTAATTTACTTCCCTATTTCATGACTACTTTGCATAGGTCACTAGAGGCCAGAGCAGCTGCCCATGATTTATGAATCAGGACTTTGCAGTGAGAGCTGAAATGCATCAGACTCTCACGGGCATCAAGAGGGAATCACAGACTCAGGTCTTCATATCTGTACTGCTCTGGTTCTCTGGTGAGATATTTAAAAGTATAGTAATATCTAAAAAGTAATTCATTTGTAGAGAATTATCTATTTCCTATAGGAAGTCAATAGTATGCATACAATGCAGTTAGAAAAGACGTTTTGGATTCCAGTGTTTGTGTCACAAACTCTTTGTGTGTATAAGTGTATGCTCATTGTCTATTTTAGATTTCAGGTACAGTATGATAACCCAGTCTCTCAAATAAATGTGCACATCAAGAGGAGACAGGTTCACCAGGAGCTGCAAGGGAAGTCAGAATGTGGCTACTTATGTAGCCTGGTACTGACAGAAAACAGGGCAGTCTCCCAAGTCTATCATGCATTTGACAGGTACATTGGGGTCCGAGATTGCTACATAGGCAGTGGATCTGGGATCACCATCAGCACTGCACAGGCTGGAGAGACCTGGCAGATCATTGTTGTCAGCAGCATTATGATACTCCTCTCACAGTGCTTCAGCCTCCTACACAAACCTCCTTGAGAGACTCACCAGCTGCCTGCACCACACACAGCCCTGGTCTACACACTGCCCACCTCTGCCTGGGAGCTGCTATGACTGCCTAACTGATGTAAAGTTTGGTTGAAAATTTATGAACAGAAGACCTTTTTGATTCTTTGAATTGGAAGGGCTTTATGGCATAAGGAAAAAAGTCATTTCTGTTATTTTAATTTTAATTTCTTATGCTCAAATCTTACACATTCAACATGATAGATTTATTATTTTATATTCTGGAGTGCAAAATTCTAGCATGAATCTCCATGGACTAACTTAAGAATCTGGCAGCCTATATTCTCCCTGGAGAATATGGAAGACAACTTGGGTTTTGCTCTTCTCAGCTGTGAGAAGTCTTTTTTACACTTGAACCATGGCAATTTCCCTCCATTTCTCTTTTTGGCTAACTATATTTATTTGAATATGTATGCTGATTTCCATAGAATACATAAAAATTATATTGTACATTTTGGCAATCTTCACTTCCTCTTGTTTCTCCTTTCTGACACACCTTTTCCCTCCAACTAATGTCCTTCACAGCCTAGTAGTCCACCTATGTTTATGTGACAAACACATGTGCCCACTCACATTCATACAAACATACACATGAATATACAGAGTTTTATGAGACTATGAAAATCTAGGATGCAAATATCAGAGAAAACATGAGGTTTAACTTTTTAACATATATGTCTGACCTATGCTTCCTATTCCTATTTCATCTGCCTCTGTTGATTTCTCATCTACTTTCCAAATGTGGAGACTGTGATACCTCATTCTACACTACACTAAAGATAAACATGATTTTGTATCATGAGAATTGAGTTTGTTTTTCTGTCTTATAATAAAGTGTTTGAAATTGGTTGAGGGAAACACTTTTTTTTTCCATCTTTATTAACTTGGGTATTTTTTATTTACATTTCGATTGTTATTCCCTTTCCCGGTGTCCAGGCCAACATCCCCCTCCTCCCCTTCTACATGGGTGATTCCTTCCCCATCCTCCCCTCATTACGGCCCTCACCCCAACAATCACATTCACTGGAGGTTCAGTCTTGGCAGGACCAGAGTCTTCCCCTTCCACTTGTACCCCTACTAGGCTATTCATTGCTACTTATGCAGTTGGAGTCCAGGGTCAGTCCATGTATAGTCTTTGGATAGTGGCTTAGTCCCTGGAAGCTCTGGTTGGTTGGCACTGTTGTTCATATGGGATCTCAAGCCCCTTCAAGCTCTTTCAGTCCTTTCTCCGATTCCTTCAACAGGGGTCCCATTCTAAGTTCAGTGGTTTGTTGCTGGCATTCGCCTATGTATTTGCCATATTCTGGCTGTGTCTCTCAGGAGAGATCTATATCTGGTTCCTGTCAGCCTGCACTTCTTTGCTTCATCTATCTTATCTAGTTTGGTGGCTGTGTATGTATGGGCCACAAGTGGGGCAGGCTCTGAATGGGTGTTCCTTCTGCCTCTGTTCTAAACTTTGCCTCCCTATTCCCTCCCAAGGGTATTCCTGGTCCCCTTATAAAGAAGGAGTGAAGCATTCACATTTTGGTCATCCTTCTTGAGTCTCATGTGTTCTGTGCATCTAGGGTAATTTGAGCATTTGGGCTAATATCCACTTATCAATGAGTGCATACCATGTGTGTTTTACTGTGATTGGGTTAGCTCACTCAGGATGATATTTTCCAGTTCCATCCATTTACTTATGAATTTCATAAAGATAGCTGAGTAGTATTCCATTGTGTAGATGTACCACATTTTTTATATCCATTCCTCTGTTGAAGGGCATCTGGGTTCTTTCCAGCTTCTGGCTATTATAAATAAGGCTGCTATGAACATAGTGGAGTACGTGTCTTTTTTATATGTTGGGGCATCTTTTGGGTATATGCCCAAGAGAGGTATAGCTGGGTCCTCAGGAAGTTCAATGTCCAATTTTCTGAGGAACGTCCAGACTGATTTCCAGAATGTTTGTACCAGTCTGCAATCCCACCAACAATGGAGGAGTGTTCCTCTTTCTCCACATCCTTTCCAGCTTCTGCTGTAACCTGAGCTTTTGATCTTAGCCATTCTTCCTGGTATGAGGTGAAATCTCAGGGTTGTTTGATTTGCATTTCCCTTATGACTTTGAACACTTCTTTATGTGTTTCTCAGCCATTCGGCATTCCTAAGCTCTGAATTTTTTGTTTAGCTCAATCCCATTTTTATTTATTTATTTATTTATTTAT